>NC_056755.1:2500-305673 GCF_018687715.1 Carya illinoinensis | reverse complement strand
TAACATCCAACCCAAGACGCACAATTTTCCCGGAAAATATACAATCTCCGGGGGAAAACACTAATTCCCGGGGAAATTGGAGAGATTCAGGTAGATCCCGTTGCAAAAGTGGTGAGATCTACGTGAAAGAGAGCGGATCTGAAGAGGTTATAACCGGAGATTTCCTCACATAGCTTAGATCTGAAAAACATAGAGAGAGAGAGAGAGAGAGAGAGAGAGAGAGAAGAAGAAGAAGAAGAAGAAGAAGAGAGATCAAATTTTGTGGAGAAAAAAGTGGGAGAGCAGATAAAGGAAAATGCTGTCTGGGTGATGATCTATGAAATCAAGCAAGTGATGATTACAACGACGGGAAATATAAAAGTAAATACAACGAATTTAAAAAAATAAAACGTTGTAAAACAGATCAAAATTCGCAGATATTAGAATCTGAAATTCCCCCATCATTTCGATAAATAGAAATGAATCTACGAACAGGGAGATGCAGCCTCTCTCTCTCTCTCTCTCTCTCTCTCTCTCTCTCTCCCTCCCACGCAAAGCACTCACCCACACAGTCTGACGTTCATGGAGAGACAGCCTCGTGTTAAAGCGCAGCTTATTAGCTCAACTCAACCCAAGAGCCGGTGGAACGGAAGCCAGAGATGGCCTTGGCAAACTAACCATGGTTAGAGTTTTTGAGGTAGTAGTCAACCGTGGTTGCTCTCTTTTTTTGGGGGGGGGGGGGGGGGGGGGGGGGTTCAGATCGAACGGTCGTTAATTGGATCCATGGGGAAATTAAGGGAATCTGGAGCGTCGAGGGGGAAAACATGCATGTGTCCTTATCACTGGTATCAGAGAGAGAGAGAGAGAGAGAGAGAGGGAGAGAGGGAGTGAGGAGGAGCAGCAGCGGGCCCTCCTTGGGTTGGGCCAAAGTGTTACTGTTACCAAAGAGATCAGTAGTAATGGTCTGTCAGAAAAATGGCTCTGGTTTTCAACCAAATTTACCAAAAGTACCAATTGGAAGAGGGAGACAAGCGAGTAGGAGAAACTCGCGGCATTTGGACGGACATCTCCTTGTAAAGCAGGTTAAAATGGCTCTACTGTGACAGCTGTGCTTCTGAAAAAGCGAGTGCTTCTATTTACTACTCTCGAGTCAGAACTCCTTTATCTATTTATTTATTTATTTATTTTAATTTTTTATGATTTTGTTGAAATATGGATTATACACCCTCTGTGTGTCATCTCACATCAGTCATGAGTAACGTCTAGCGAGTACTCCAGCGAGGAGTAGTGGCAGTAGATAAGTGAATCACTGGTGTTTGTTTATGAAAAATTATATTTATCAGTCTCATATTAAACATTATATATAATTTTTTAAGAAAATGTTACACATCATCTCACATCACACATTTTATATATTAAAATAATATTTTTTATTTTTTTATTTTTTATTTCATTTTATTCTTATTAAACTAATTAAATTATTCTATTTATCATCTACACATTACATATTTATTATAGAAAAAATGAAAAAAAATAAAATAAATGTGGTGTGTGAAGTGTGAGGATGATAAGAAGAATTTTCTAATTTTTTATTCTCTTTTTATAAAAATTTAATTAATTTATAAAAAATAAAATCAATAAAAATTAAAATAAATAAATAATATAGTATATAATGTATAAAGAAGATGAAAATAATCTATATATGGTGGTCACCCGGTCTTTGGTTGCATCACCTACTTCCCTCAACTTATCAATCATGACGATGAGACTCTTCCCACCTAATGCGGCTTTTTCTTTTTTGTTGGGGGGGGGTTGTTTGGGAATGATACATCAATAATTCTTCATTACTGTATTATTGTAGCGTTTATATGTTTGTTGACTATGATTCCCAAGTTTTGATTGCTCCCGCGTGGCTGATAATTATGTGAGGCCACATTCAAAAAACTTTTACGTACGTAGGTTTGATTAGAGTTGTAAACAATAAATACTTTTATTTTATTTTCTTTTTATAGTAAGAAGAAAGTTCCATTATTAATATATATAGTGTGATGATCAGAAGAAACAAATGATAAAGATTAATTACATTAATTTGATTCCAACATTATAGGATTAATATGATGATGAGTAATAATATTAGTGGTACGTACTAAACGCTCATTTTGTAAATGAGTAGATCGAGAACATATATAATATATAATTAATTAGAGAGAGAGAGAGAGAGAGAGAGAGAGAGAGAGAGAGAGAGAGAGAGGTTGAATTACAGATCGATCCATGCTTCTAGCTAGGTTAAATAGAGTGAAGATAAGGAGAATTAGGACATTTTCCAATTAATATAATACTCCTAAATGATCAGCATGACGACAATATAAGTAATTAACGCTTAGTTATGAATTTGGTGCTCCCAAGTCCCATGCATGCAGTTACAGAGATCCATCATGGAAGCGCGCTGCACAACAAAAAGAGTTTTTGTGCATTATTGCATGGATAAATCAATGAAATGAGAAAGCCCTGCCTACAACGTACTTATATACTATTATACGTACGTTCGGAAAACCAACTAATTACGGGACGATCGATGATGATCAGGAAGATCATGAGCAAGAAGATATATATATATATATTTATATATTTTATTGGAAATCCAGAGCTTGAGGTCGGGGAATCGATCCAGGCCTAGATCAGATCAACTGACATCATGACCATCACCATATATTATAATTAATTATAACTAATTTAGAAGTAGTAATTAATTAATGAATAATGAATATATATTATATATATCCTAGATCGCTATCTTTGACCATGAATATTTCTTATCACCTTATATCTTATTTCAATTTATAAGGATAAAGGATTGATCCAATATTCCAAAACTAAGACTTTGTAGGAGGAGGAGTGCTACTACTACAAATTACTTATCAATTATATATATTAATGGAAAGATAACGATCGATCGAGATTAGGAGGACGTGTCTAGTTTAGCTACAAGAGCTATATTTAAAAGCCCCCATTGCCTTTCATAAGACATTTTATTTTTTTAATTTGGTGTAATTAAATTAATTAGTAATTGTTACATCATCAGCTGCAAAAAAGATGTCATGATCTGCTAACCCATAGAATTATGAAGAAAAGCAAAACAACCTCATCTCATGGCTTTCATTAATCACGATTGCACTTGAGTACTTAAGATTTTACTTTACTGATCATGGATGGTGGAATTTAGGTGCTAGCTAGCTAGCTATATATTGCTCCTACACGTACGTACGTACGCGACATAATTTCCTGCATGCGGATTACCCTAGCTAGCTAGCCGGCCACAAGCCAAAAATGGGATCAATTCCCATATAGATAAATATCAAAATTAAGGTACGTACTACCTTTGAGATTCCATTGCCAAAAGCTAAACAAATTAATGCATTCAAAGGATCTAGCCAGCTGGAGGGGGAAAAGGAATATTACTGCTCTCATCGATCGATCGTTGGACTTGCACGCATGCATGGTATATAGAGATCATAAATTATATATAATAGATCAAGATCAGGCTAGATTCAATTAGCAGGTAGCACTGGTACGTATTATAAGTACGTAGTACTGCGCGCATATATATGCAAGTAAATTAATTTAATTATCATTAATTAATGCATGGTTTATAATTGATTAATTTGATCATTATATATATATAGTCTTTGATTTGTTTGATTATGTATTTTTGTACGTTCTCTGATCCCTACGTACAGATACCAGTACGTTTAAATGAGAAAAGTAGGGGTTGGCCATTCAATGATCTTGATCACCGAAGACGGACGTACAGATATATATATATATATATATATATATATATATATATATATATATATATATATAATATGATGAGCCCGCGGGGCAAAAAAGAAAAAGAAATGTACGTACGACGTTTACTTAGCCAGTAGATTCTTTTGTGGTATAAGATAATTGTAACCAAGACCCAGTGGTTTAGTGTTTATCTTCTGGTTGCCTTCGTAATTCCAATTAATCATGCATCACTTTGACCAAATGCCATACGTTCATTTTATCCACCTTTTTCCTATATATATATATATATATATATATGTATGTATGTAGATCATGATCAATACGTACCATTGGCATGTAGATCATGATCAACCACGTATTGATCATTGGCATGTAGATCATGATCAATACGTATCATTGGCATATACATATATATATATATATATATATAAATCCTTTGGAATGAAATTATTGGTCTATGGCTTCTTTATATATAGGTCAACAATGCCAACATGTACATGAACATGAACTACTTTAGTATTGTTTTTATTGTTCAAATTTATTATAATGATCAGTAGGTCTCCGGCCCATTCCCTGGAGGCCAATCTTCATCATGACACATTAATAGGCCGCTCATTTGTTTGTCTTTTGCAGCATGTACGTGTACGGCCCTGATCATCTGGTCAATATTGGCACATATTGTGCCATTGAATTTGTTCTAAAGCAGCAGCTTTTTGAACATGCCGACACCCAAACAAACCAATAAATACGCCCTCAAGTTTTAATTAATTGTATTAATATAGATCGACCGACGTAAGTACGTACTTTATATTAAAAATGAGTCTTTACGATAAATTTATAACAACAAAAAAATTATTAACAATTATA
Organism: Carya illinoinensis; assembly: GCF_018687715.1. Lineage (NCBI taxonomy): Eukaryota > Viridiplantae > Streptophyta > Magnoliopsida > Fagales > Juglandaceae > Carya > Carya illinoinensis. The sequence goes on along the minus strand of NC_056755.1, from coordinate 301,035 downwards.
TTACTATAAATTAATAGTAAAAGTTTGTTTTTTAATAGTATATGTACTAGCTGGCCAGTAACATTATATAATACGTATGACTACTTTTTAACTCTTCTCCATTTTTCTTTTCCAAATTGGGGACGAAAAATATCATGTACTTGCCAGGAAAAAGAAGAAGATAAAGAGATCGGATTGATGCACCTTTTGGACTGCTGTTAGATTTTATATACGTTTAATTTGGTGTACGTATATATTAATTAATTCCACGTGAATCGTTTGGGGCGCAAGTATATGTGTTCCACATTAACGAGTTCATCATTCGAAAACACCTTAGCAGAATTTTGTAGAAGATGGCCAGAGATAAGAATCATCAGTAGAGATGAGAAGGGGAAGGTGATTATATATATGTTAATGTTTTTTGCATTATATGGCCGGCAATGCCATGCCATGCCATGCCATGCCAATTAAGAACCATGATCAAATCCTTCAAGGCATTATCATCCATGAAGACTAGGTTATAAGAGCATACCCCACCTACCTAATGAATTAATTGTGTGCCACATACAAGTAGTTTTTCCTTCTACTTTTAATTAACGCTAGCTTGGATCAGCCCAAAATTTCCCCGTCCAATCATGTTTTCTTATTCACATTTCTTTTTCCTAGCTATATATTATATATGTGTATATATAGATATATGTAATAATTCCGATTATTAAATTGATCTCTAAGTGGACCATGCATCACGACATCGAGGAGTGTGGGTGGCCATGTGATGGTGGGGTATCCCTAAAGTAAAATTTTACTTTGTCAGCAGTAGCTAGCTAGCACATTATAATATATATAGGGTTCAACTTTATATTAATAGAGAAATTATAATTGTAGTCGCGAATGCGTAAATACTATATAATTATTTTTAAAAAATAAATAAATATGAAACTTATATAATATATATATTTTACTAATGAATCGTGCTATTTTTTAAAGTTACTGAATGGCGCTTGCACACTCTATATTATTTTATCACATATACATACATAAAATGGTTTACAACCCTAAACCCTTGCTAAGGGAGGGGGTATATATATGTACCTACTCAGGTCACGTCTTTCTGTCATATTCTTGTTGTGCAACAGACCTACTAAACCCAATCATGACTACCATTGACAACCCAGGAGGCATGTCGTGGTGTGCCTACCTCCAGAATTCATTAAATGCGACGCGGCTCTTTCGTTGTGGCGTGCTCATCTCTAAGTTCCATTAAATGTGGCGCAACCTTGGTCAGGTGTGCCCACTCCTAAGGTCTGTCCAACTGCCGGAGTTCAGGGACAAGGAGTGTCCTTGAACTTACGCGCGCTAGGTCTGTTGACCAATAGTGGTGTCAAATAATCTATCTTTCAACCCCTGACCAGCACATGTTGTCTAGCTGCTTTTCCCCCGGGCTTCCTTGAGCTAACTAGACCTGGCCGATTATATCCTCTTTGGGCCTTATGAGCCAGGCCTGTTTGGCTTGGCCTAACCTCGAGAATAACTCCCCTCACAATAACTCTTTTATCACATATATATACATAAAATGGTTTACAACCCTAAACCCTCTATAAATCCTCGCTAAGGAAGGGGATATATATATATATATATATATATATATATATATATATATATATATGTACCTATTCAGGGTGATTCTTGGGAAGGGGATCATGAGGGTGTCATTCCATACTTGGGTCCTGTCTCTCTCATCTTCTTGCTGTGCAACAAACCTACTAGACCCAATCATGGCTACCACAAGAGGCACGTCGTGGTGTGTCTACCCCCAGACTTCATTAAATGTGACAAGGCTCCTTCGTCGTAGCGTATCCATCTCCGCGATATATTAAATGTCATGTGACCCTGGTCAGATGTGCCCACTCCTAAGGTTAAGGACAAACACTTGTTCCGTGCTTTTGAACGATCGAAACCATCCAAATTGGTTTCCTAAATTCATTCCAATGCATTATGGATGCATTCCAAGCCTCACCTACCATTAATTGAATATTATCAAATTTTTTTGATTTTTCAATATTTTTAAACTTATAAAATTATAAAAAAAAAATATGTCCAGCTGCCGAGGTTTAGTGACAAGATTTGTCTTTGACCTTACACGTTAGGGCTGTCAGCCAGTAGCAGCGTCAGATAATATGTCTTCCAACCTCTGATCAGCACATGTTGTCTAGCTGATTTTGCCCCGAGCTTCCCTAAGCCGACTTGACCTGGCCTATTATATCCTCTTGGGCCTCTTCGAGCCTTGTGAGCCATGCTCATTTAGCTTGGCCCAGTCTCGAGAATAACTCCCTCACAATGACTCTTTGAAGAATGAATGTAGATTAAAATTTGGATGATGTTGTTATGGCTAATCCAATGCCAGCAGATTTAAACACAAATTTTTCATATTTGACTAAGCACTTGTATCTGGCTAAGCCAATAATAATGCTGTAATTAATTAATATGAACCGGAAGTAGCTAGCTTTGATTCGAGAAAAAAATGGGCTTGAAAATCTATATATCTAACGAGTCAATGTAGCCAGTTGTCTTATAATAAAGAAATAAATTTTAAGCTGTGTACTCCTGCTCCTGCTCATCAAAATAAATGGAGGGTTTAATTTTGATCATGTTAAGGTCACATATATGCAGTACCTTAGTTATAGAAAGTTATATCCAATGGGTTCAACAAATCATGCTTATATATTTATATATTAGAATATGATCAATGCTTTAATTTTAGATCAATAAAATAAGGGTAATGTGGAAAGCTAGTTGGCCATTCCTGGCTGGCAAATTTTGTTGGTATTAGCTTGCTAGCTAGGCAGGCTGGCTGGCTACTATATTATATACCCACCCACAAATCAACAACAAATACGTATACGCGATGACGTTCCTTCGTTGACAGAAAAATTAATGATCCAATGAGGGGTCGGATCGTAATCTGCAATATTTGGAAAGGAGTGGTTACATATTTAAGAAATGATATTTAGAGTTATGGTTATATAAGCGGCGTGCAGTCATTTTAAAAAAAATAAATTCATATGAATTTATATAAAAAAAATTAATTTTTTAACCGTAGACTCTATTTTTTTTCAAAATGATTGCACGACGTTTACATATTTATATAATATATAATATTTATATAACGACAATAGATAAGTAGAAATCAAATATATATATAATATAATATATATATATTATATATATATTTGTATGCAGGTTCCACTTGCATATAATACTAACAATTAGGAGAAGAACATAATTGAAAGCGAGAGGCCTGGAAAAGAGACGGGGAGGGACAGGAACCTTTAACAGTTGCCATTATCATTTCTCACTTCCATCTCCATATGCCCCTTCACTTCACTTCTCTTCACTTCAATGATTATAAACTACAATTGAAAAATATTAAAGGTTTATCTATACACGATTATACGCAACCTTTTCTTTATTCCTTTTTTTATTATTTTGCAAAAAGTCTAAAACAATTCGATCCTCGTGATTATTAACAATCAATAATATTATTGATTTCCAGTTATCATGAATGGAGGATTATTATAATTAATGAATTATAGGTAAGTACTGATATATATATATATATATATATATATATATATATATATATATTTATGTATTCAAAGGTAAAGAAGGATACACGTACACTTTCATTTCATGCTACGCAATCTTGATTCTAGGAAAATTGTGGAACCTAAGTGGGATTAAAGGTACCCAAAATTTTTGAGCAGCATGCGGCATCATATCCTAACGCATGGCCCTCCAACGTGGTCCTGGATTATGAGGCGTATGCATGATTGTTCATCTAAAACTTATCGACGGTTTACTGAGGGAGACGAAACAAAAGATGTCGCTTTTATTGCCCAAAATTGGTCCCCCAAAATGAACAAGTGTCCCGCCAGCATAGCTCCCTAGTAGTCACCAATCACCAAGGACAATTTGGTCGTGGTCACCGTGGTCGCTAAATACGGGCAAAAGGAAAATGAGAGCAGGGTAAAAGGACCACATAAGTGGTCGGTTGATTTTTATTTTTATTTTATTTTTGTAAAAAAAAGGACAGAGGAAAAGGCAATTCCACGACTGCAAATCCCATGGTGCTCATGTCAGCTGGTCCAGGTTAAAGAATTGGAGTTTGGGAATGAACACTACCACGTGCCCGCCCCAATTTGTTTTTAATGAAGTTTCAGTACATTCCGATAGCATTTCGACCATGATACCTGCTCTCTGCCACTGAGCCGGTTAGGATAAGGTACTTTCAGTTTCAGTTTCAGTTTCAAAGGGTTTAAATTCTGGGACTGTGATGCCTCGGTTGGACTTGGTGGGAAGATGAGAAAGAGAGAGTATCAAGTGGGGAATACTTTTGGGCCTCTTGGATGTTTCTATCTCATCTAGAGAAATCCTTACAACCGGTCGGGCTGGTTATATCTAAAAAACAGTCTGCCAATCACATAATAACACGTAAGCCTTCCACCATAATTCTCCTGAAGCAACGCTACACCAGAAAAGAAAGTCCAAATCCTTTCTACGCAATTTCAGCCCCTTATCCCTGTCACCCACAGGAAACCCAGCTGATTTCAACCCCACAACTGAGACACCTGAAGGAAGACCCAGCTGTGTCGGCAGTTAGCTGAATCGCACCCCTTTCATCGAAGCTCAACCCAAGGAACTCCTCCACGAATCCCGCCACCAAGCTTCGTCGGCCCCCACTGACATTTTATTTTTTTTCCTCCGTCCCCACCCCCCCCCCCCTCCCCCCACTGTCAGTCGATGTTTTTCTGCCTCAATTTGCACTGATTTGTGCACTGATTTACTCTAATTTGGAAGTGATTTGTGCACTAATTTGTACTGATTTGGGAGAAAATTATACACCCGGTAAAGGACCCTCAAGCAACACCCTGATTTTGAAAGCTTTGCTATTTCCAGCATGATCAATCCATCTCCTTCCCGATATTTTTCACCCTTTTATATTCTGACTACATGACAAATTTGGGTCTTCTTCTTCATTATTTTTTTTCCTTGAGTTTTCGTTGGATGGCGTCAGCTGTTTAGGAAGTTTTTTTGTTCATAGTTTTTATTTTTTTTCATTATGCTAGGCAGCGATTTTCCATCTTTCCGTTGGGGGACTTTTTCTAAGTTTTTCGTTTCCGTTGGATAGTGACAGGAGGACGGTGCAAATGGGCTAGCATGCAACTGTGATTTCTCTTACAGTGTATTTACTTACGTGCAGTTAGCTGAATAGAGAGTTGTTTTTGTGGGTTTTCCAGCCGGACCGTTGGGAAGCGTTTCTCATTGGCGTCGGGCTGCGATGGTTGCTTCCGTCGGCGTCGGGCTGAGACAAATGGCAGAAGGGAGAACAGCTAGTACTCGAGATCGTGAGAAGGCTAGACGGAAAACTCAAGCTGTTACGTTTTGATTCCCTGCTTCACGGTCTACTAACCTTTTAGTCCTTTTTCCTACGTGGCATAAGATGATTGGTGGGCTGTTTTTGTGTGATTAACAGCCCGACCGGTCTGAAGCGTTTCTCTTCTATCTATGTCTCCGTAGCTGAAAAGAATGGAGAGGGCTTGAAAATGGGTTTGTATCTGAGCCGATTTCTGATTTAACCCGGCCCAACTAAGGTGCAGGTTCGGCAATATTAAATTGGGCCCAACATCACTGTGGACCTACGAGCTCCTAGATCGTGAACTCTGATTAAATCCGTGCAAGTTATTCGCAATTTTATATTTTAAAAAAAAAAAAAAAAAAAAAAAACTTGCTTACGACCAAACACAAAACAATATTCAATGAGCAAAGTTCCAGGCGAATTACTAGCATATCTACTGTTGATGATATGGTGCAGGCGCGGCGTAAATGGGGTTTTGAAATGGTTGGAAAGAAGGAAATGAATGATCAGGTTGCACGAGTCTTGAAGGAGTAGATATCTTTCAAGCAAAGAGCCCATCCATAAAGCCATTGTCTAATAATATTGCCATTTGTTGAGGAGGAGGCCATCATACAAATCTCCTTTTATTGATAAATCAGCAGTAGCTGTCCATGCAATTCAAGTCTATCAACCATATAGAATTCCCCTTTGTTTTGGCCAGTAAACATATACATAATCAGCATCCCGTCCTCTCTTTTTGCAGTTCACTCCATGTAACAGTTGCAATAAAGTCGCAACAAAAAAATCCACAACCACTACCAACACATTCAATTGACCTTGAAACAGAGATGCCAAACCAGGTTTCCAATTCCAAATAGTTAATACCACGAGTAATAACCAGTTTCTCAATTTTAAAAAATGATACTGCATTACTGTAGAAGCCCAAATTAGTCAGGACGCTATCCCCGGATACTTCGATGCCAATAAAATAAATTCATTGTATATATATATATATATATTTTTTTTTGGCATATAATAAACTACCACTAAGAGTTCAATCACGTAGTACATATACACCGGGCTTACAAGTAGCTTTGTCTTGCAAAATCAAACAACCCAAACCAAATCCTCAACAGCCTCCTATTTCCCCCTTGTAGCAAGTCAGTTTCCGAGAAACAACCACGTATACATACTGTCCCGACTGCCCATAACCCCCAGTGATGGCACTGCCAGCAAACACTGGACCCCCAGAATTTCATGATGAGCTGGAGAACAAGAGTCAGGAGTCAGTTGTTCAGACAATCTAGACACAGAAAGCACATCAAACTCCAATGTGAAGAACTTGGAGCAAATCTGGCTTCTAGGTGTCGCTCAGATAAAAACTGGGGGTAGGGGAATCGAAAGTAATGATATTTCATCTCATGAAAGTGGACAATTAAATGATACCACGAATCCTACCAAAACTTAAATATTCCTCTGTTGGGATGGTCCTTCTACTTTGCTTGAGAATTTTATCACAAACTTAGTAACATGTTTATTTATGCACAAGAGAGGCCCCCTCCCTGGAACAACTGACAACTGCGTGGGGTATATGGGTTAATGCAGACATGCTTAAGTTGGCCGAAGAAGATTTAGCATCACCAAATGTTGGGAACTGTTTAATTGTAAATTTTGTGTTCCGACGTTGGAAATTTTGATCGCTTGTCACGAGCTGGGTTTGGATGATCTCTCTCCACTATCATTTGATCAATTATTGCAAATTTGTGAGGTTCTTTTCCATGATACACCCACATCACTGGTAAAGTAGCTTCAGCCTCCGCATTTTTCACGAAGGCAGAAAAGTCAAAATCGAACGTTGCAACGAGCAGAAAGACACGTGATTCTACTCTCTCAATATCAAAGCAAATAAAGATGTGATCAAAATCAAACGAAAACGAAAACCATAATCACATTTAGCCTTGGGTTACAACACGACCTCACCATTCTCACCCTCACCGCCCTAGTTCCCAGCGCTTTTTTTTTTTCTTTTTTTTCAAATATATATTCTTAAGACAACATAAATCTCACTGAATCACTAAAAACTTTTACAAAATCAAAAATCCCAAAATTTTGCTAAAAATTTTCACTAACCTTCCATTCCTTATCCTCACGCATCGCCACCGTCGCCATCATCGTCGTTGTTACCAAGATCACTAGCAATGTAAACCCCAGGCTGAATCGTCCGCTTCCGAGTCCTGGACGGCAGAATGTTATCCAAATCGACCTCCGCTAACGGATCGTCCGATAAATCGCTTTCACCGTTCGATATATCGCTACCGTCGTCTTCGTCTTCGTCTTCTAGAATCAATTTGCCTTTGCCCTTGTCATCCCTCACCATACCCTTTCCCCTCTGGTCCACCTCAGCATTCCCATTACCGTCCTCACTATCTTCATCTTCTTCGTCTTCGTCCTCTTCTTCGTCTTCATAGTCGTCCTCGTCCTCGTCCTCGTCTTCGTCTTCGGCTTCGGCGAGTAAATCGGTCTCGAATTTACAGTCCTTCTTTTGAGCTGTTGAAGAATTGTGTTCAGAAGATTCTAGAAAGTTGTTTTCCTCTTTGAAAACCGAGGAACCGATGTTGTTATCGGGAGGAGCTTCTAGTTTCGTAGTTTTCTTGGGGTTGCCTTCGCAGGTGAGATCGGGTTTGCGCTTCGCGGACAATGTAGGTTCTTCTTGGTGATTTATCTCTGCCATGACTTTGCCTGCTCAAAAATTTTGTAGTCAGTGTGAAATTTGGGGCTCTCGAGTCTGAACTCTTTGACGGTTAGGGTTTTGGGGGCGTGCGTATATAGGAGACAAGAGGATGATATAAAATAATTTATAAATATCGAGGCCGTCGTTTTTGTTAATTTGTTACTGTTGCAATTAATTTTTTTTCATTTTCTTAATGTATTTTTTTTATTATTTAAAAAAATTATGCTTTAATTAAGGACGTTTTTATCATTTTTTTTTTAATTTATAATTTGTATGGGCTAATGAGTTTGTTGCAAACTGGATGATAATCTGAAGACTTTGTGTATGCTTCCCAAGAAAGTGAATGATTAATTTGTAGGATACATATAAGGACATACAAAAGCTTATAGTTTCTAGTTTGAGTAAGTGCGTTATCTCATTTTATTTTTATAATTATTTTAAATTTTTACCAAATAATTTAATTTTATCTAATTTAAAAATAAAAATAATTTTAAATTTTATTTTATTTTTAATTTTTATTTCATATAAGGTTTAAAATTTAAATAGCTAGAGAGGATAGACAGTATTAACTGGAGCTCGAAAATTCAAGGCCCTTTTGATATGGGGACGATGAAACTGACAGAATAACTCGTATTGAACAACAATTATCATGCATATTATAACTAAGGGTGATTTGCACAAGAGATACGAAAGGTTAACCCATTATCATTGGAGTGTTTGAAGTTCAACGTTGTTTGTAACAGTAGTAGCTAGGAATCTAAGAAAATACGACAAACACAACTCCTCCTTAATTACAAGATCATATATCCTATAAAAATATAAATATATATTACAAGATCATATATAGAGGAGGCCGGATTAGTCCTCCTTATCTTACTTTTTTTTTTTTTCTATTTTAATTTGCAACGTTAAAGTCAAATATGTCGTTCTTTTTTCTTTTTTCTTTTTTTCTATCTCACTTCGCGTGATCATCTCCAATCGTATCCCTCTCGCCTTTTTTCATCCAAATACTAATACAAACTGTTGTTTTTCATAAATGCGTAAAACTCACGCGTCGTCACAAGGTGCATGCGTGAATGTCCGTGCATCCCGTACGTTCACAATAAATAAATATCAATCAATCATTCTATTTTTGAGGGATACTAGCTGTATACATACGCAATACATTCATGCAATAATAAGATTTAGATCTGTCTCCAATTATGCAAGGACGACGTACGTTCATGCTCCCTTTGTCGGATGAGTGAGTGAAGTTCTTCTGCAATCTGAATATATCTTACATAACATGCAACAAACTTTTTCTATCTTAATACCATCTTATATTAATGATTCAAAAAAGAAATTACCATCTTATGTATCGGGAGGTACTACTCCTCTCTCCAACGAACCATTAATTCTAACCCTTCCTTGTATTTTAATTTGGTGAAAGGAATCTGTAAACTTATTAATTTTGTTAAGTAATATTAGTGTTTGCTGTCAGCATTTAATTAGCTGCCTGCATGATTTTAACTCAATAATAATGTTGGAAGTTAATTATATTTTATATATATCTCTCCTTATTTATTATCTGTTAAGAAACTAATTTCCATGCATGCATGTTGCCCACGTGGCTGTGCATACAACCCGAGGTTTGGATTCCATAAAACAGGGTTGAATTAATTAAGACAGCTAGGCAAAAAAAAAAAAAAATGTTAAAAGTAAAAAACCGACGGGTTGCGCTTCTCCATTCTCAAATTCAAAACCACTCTTCCCCTATGGAAAAAAAGCTCACACAGAGAGAGAGACAGAGACGCCATTGATTTCTGTTTCATGATTCAGAACTTTAGCAACACCTGGACCTCCATTCCAAGCCCTCCTTTGCTACACCTCCATCGTCTATTCGTCACTGCTCTCTAAGTTAAGCCATGTCTCCCAACCCAACCACCCCTATCCTCCTCGCTCCACACTTTTCAACGCTAACCCCCAGCCTTAACCCTAACCATAGTTCCTGCTTCCCAGTCACACTCCAACCCATTTTCACCAAACTATTTACATATACGAAGAAACAAAAGATCTAATGGCCAGGCAACCAATATGCCTGGATGCATATTGCACATTTGTCATCCATACCTCATGCCCTGTAATCACCTTTACTCTAACCCTAGTTTATGCTCTCCAGTCTAGTTCGTCACAAAAAAATCCCCATTTCACAAAAAGATATAAGCAAGAACAAAGGATCCGAAAGCAACCATGAATCCACATTGCACATGTGTCATCCATGCCAGTCAGTCTGATCAAAAGTCACCAAAAGCCATAACCCTAGTTTGTGCTTCCCAAATCCCATTTAACCATTACCCATCATCTAAAAATCTGTAATTATATAATAAGAACAAAAGATTGGAAGGCCAACATGAATGCAGAATGCACAAATGTCACAAAAACCAGGCTGGGTAATCACCATGAACCCTTGCTAAAAATAGCAAAAAGCGTAAGAAAAAGCAGAAGCCCACTATTCTCTTTACCACTTCCCACCCATTTCGTGATTGCCGAGCGTCCATCAGGCGCTATTTTTCTTCGATCTGCACATATAGCCACTGAATAGTACTCACAGAAACCCAAAACCCTAGCAGCTAATGATGAAGGACCAACAAGGGGTTCCGTATGTGAAACCCGAGGCGGCCTGTGGTTTGGTGGCAGCTGTAGAGGCTGAGCTTGGGCTTGTCACCGTTGGGGGGGACACGACCACCCTTCATGGGTCGGATCTGATCGGGGAGACCCGTGACCTTGTTGCTGCTGTTACGAGTTTTGGGGTAGTCCACCGGAAGAAAAGGATGCCCAGACAGAGACGATCATCCACCAGAAAACTCCTGTCTTTTACTCCCTCCAGCTCCCAGTTGCCTCCATCCCCACTCCATAGCCTTCCCACTCTCCCTGCACGCGTGAGCTTTCATTCCCCCCACTTCTTATAACTTTGATCTTGTGGGTTTTGTAATTTTTTTGGGATGCACCTAGCTTAAAATGGATATTTACTCTCTCACTAATTAACGATTGTCTTGATCAGAAAACGTTGTGGACCGGGTGAGTTTTGTCTAGGTTGGTATCTTTTTATTCATTCAATTACGTAAATCTCGAATATATAACAGTTTAGTAACTGTCGATTTTGGAATTGATTAGTTAATTAAACAGAGCTTGGAGATTTGCAACATTCAGGAGTTTTCCTTCATATGGATTTACCCGTGAGCTGAGTTTTCTGTTATTCATTCGTTTTGAGATAATATGGATCAGATTTATCATGTCAACTCGTCTGCGATTTCTTTTGGTTTTAAATATGAATTGCCGCTGCTGCATATATCCCCATCTGTTGTTCACATATATATATATATATATAATAGTATTGAATGATCAGTTGAATATGCTTTTCTTTTCAGTACATTAATTTAAACGTTTTTTACATTGATAACTGTAAAGGGAAAACGACTCGATAAATCTAAAAAATAAATAAAAATCACTTGGACAATTACGTTTTTGCTGTGGCGACCAACCTCATATTTGGGTAATTATAAAATCTTAGAAAAATATGTGAAGGGAGCATTGCGACTTTTGATGACGTCGTTGGGAAGGATATGTGCGCGCGCGCGCGCGTTATATGTATTTCTTCGTTAGGTGCATATATATAGGTTTTTCTGTTCTTCCCGGGTTGATTTGTCATGGCCTTCAATTTTATTATATATGCTGTTTGCTTGTTGGCCTTACAACATTCGAGCATAGATAAATACTTTTGTTTCTTATTTCATCTAATTTACTAAAAAAATGATATTATGCTTTAGGAAATTGATCCTAGGAGGTTGAGATTTCTATTCGAAAAGGAGCTTAAGAACAGTGATGTAGGCTCCTTGAGAAGAATGATACTCCCAAAGGTTCGTGTTTTTGACTTCTTATTTAATTAATTAGTCTACGATTGGAATGATTAGCACTTAGCTAGTAATGCTTAATGTCTGAGTGGACTTTGAACTGGTGCATTTGGTAACCAACAACCAAGGTTCACTTAATACAATCTGTAAGTATCATTAACCCTATATCAAATCTATCATCTTGCTCTCAAAAACGAAAGAATGATACATATTATATATACATATATCATGGCACAACTTAATTTCAGAAAGCAGCAGAGGCTCACCTCCCTGTCCTAGAGTCCAAGGAAGGGATTTTTATCAGCATGGATGACTTGGATGGCCTACATGTATGGAGTTTCAAGTACAGGTCCGAGTCCTCTGGTTCTCTATTCATGAGCAAGATCATACTGGAATATATATTGATTTGAGTTGTTGATATATATGGTAAAGTCTAAGTTGTAAACACATGTGATAATTAATAACTAGCATTATATATGTATGTATATATATGTGTGTGTGTGTGCTCAATTAGTATCTCTGCAATTTCCTGCATGCAAGCCAGATGTCCTCTCATGAAAAGTTTTCGAGTTAGAAGAGTTGGACTACAAATAAGTTCATTAATTTTGGATGGTCAAGTACGTGGCCGGCCGGCTGCATGTGAAACAAAAATATAACTTAAAAATTCATTTTACTTTCCATATACTTTGCAATGGTCTAATTCCATATCTTGGTTATTTTTTTTCCCAGCAGGTATTGGCCTAATAACAACAGCCGAATGTACGTATTAGAAAATACTGGTATGGGATCTATATACTCTTATTTTTCTAATCTCCTGATCTCTGTTGTGTCAAAACTAATTAAATTATGAAATTTCTATCGATTTTATCAGGGGATTTTGTCAATATGCACGGCTTACAACTCGGAGACTATATCATGATTTACCAAGACGATCAAAATCAGAACTATGTATGTTGCAAGAATTTACATGAGCTAACTGGCTTCAGATATGTTAAAATTAATTAGTTGAAGTACGAATAATTTGGTTTAGATCAGCTGCAATATATATCCGTGCAAGTATGCTAGATCGTGCTAAAATTAAGTGGTATAGTAGGTAGGTGGATAGCTAATATATAGATGTTCATGCTGTTTTTGCGCGCAGGTCATTAGGGCTAAAAAGGCTTCTGATGATGATCAAGATCATGTATTTGCTGATCACATAACCAGCAGGAAAAATGGGGTGAATGACAATTATATGGTTCTTAATGACTATGAGCCTAGTAAACAAGGAGGTTCCTTTTATGTGAATTATCCCATGATGGATGATCATACAAACATGTCATTTATCTACGACACCACAAGCTTCTCAAACGATTCACCGCTTGATTTTTTGGGCGGTTCCTTGACCAACTACTCCAGAATCGGATCTTTGGAAGGCTTCGGATCTGTTGAAAACTTGTCTCTGGATGACTTCTATTAATACTAGTACTACTGTACGTACGTACGTGTCATAACAATATTAGAAAGCTCCCAGCATATATGGCAGTGCCCATCGTGTCTGCATATATGCAGGATCGATGATCCTCAAATACTAACGTTGAGGGCAATGTACGTCTTCGATCATTTTGCTACTGAATTTATAAGCAGTACTGTGCCGGTACTGGTACTTTTGCATGCACATATATTGGTAAATAAAGAGTGGCTAGCAAGCTATGATCATGTAAACTTTTAATTTGACATATGTCCTAGCTTGCATATATGATTTCTTTAATTTCACTTGGACAGTACTCCAGTACATCACTCATAGATCAATTACAAGAAAACTGCTTATAATTTGTAGCTAGTTTAGCATATAAACTGCTTAACTAGTATTTGAATTATATTATTAACTACATTTTTTAGCATATAAACCGAAATGATGTAATTTTTATTTTATTTTTAATAACGTTACTTATCATTTATTATTTTTTTATCATCTCATAATGTGATATTAAATAATTTGAGATTAGTTGTTATGTTTTACTTGTAGACTTATCTTTTAATGTCATGAGAAGAGATGTTGAGATCAAGTAAAAATGATGAAAATTATTATTTTATATATTTTTTTGCTGCCCATAAATTAAGTAGATCCTTCACTACAACAGATTCGACTTTTTCCAACGATTAATAATCGCCGGGAAAATAAGGAAAATCCTCGCCATACCTCAATACCGGCGATAACATAATCGTCGCACCTTCGCCGATACTATATAGCCATTTCCAATATACTACGGCGGAAAAAAAAAATCGCCGGCATATAAGCACTATATACCGGCGATTTCAAACTAGCCGGTATATCAACCCAAAACCGTTTTCTATTTACCAGCGATTTTAAAATCGCTGCAATATCATAACCCAGTGATTTTACAAACGCTGGCAAATAATTTTCACTTATGAAATTTATTTGCTAGCGATTAGAAAATCGCTGTCATAGTATATAGCAGCGATTATTAAATCGCTGGCAATCAAGTTTCGGTTATGAAATTAATATAGCAGCGATTTTAAAATCGCTGCTATATACTATGACAGCGATTTACTAATCGCTGGAAAATAAATTTCATAACCGAAAATTAGTTGCCAGCGTTTATAAAATCGCTGGTATATGATATGCCAGCGATTCTGTAATCGCTGGTAAATAGGTTTCACGCCCGAAACTTATTTGCCAGTGTTTGTAGAATCACTGGCAGATTATATAGCAGCGATTGTCAAATCGCTGGTATATAAGGAATTATATCCCAGCGTTTCATATATAAGGTATTTGCCACTGATATTAAGAGTTGTTATATGTTTCATATATAGTGTTAAAACTGCCCGAGTTGATTGGTTTGGATTATGGGCGACTCACTCTATTGACCTCAACTTTTGGGTTTAGGAATGCTATGGGATTCCAATATAAATTTATGATTTGCAACAATCATAATCTTCTTAGTGATGGCAGTATGGGTAGTAGTGGTGGGTTGTGTCTATTATGGAATAAGGAGTTGGAAGTGAGCCTCATTTAATTATTCTACTTGGCATATTAGTGTGAGTGTGAAGGAACCTGAAGTTAGTTTATCATAGATGTTCACTGGATTCTATGGCCATCCATAAACCTCAAAAAGGGTGTCTAGTTGGGATCTACTGAAACATATTAGGCCAGCAACATAATTACTCTGAAATTACTCTGAAAAAACACTCAGAGCAGCTTTGAGAAGCTATAAATATATAGAAATGTTTTTCGAAGTTTATTCAGCTTGTGATCTTAGTGGCATTTATACTAAAGGGCCTAAATATACATGGACCAATAATAGAAGGGATAGTGGCTAGAACCAGGAGAAATTGGGCAGACTAGTAGTAAATATGGAAGCATTCATCAAAGTTTCCTTGATTCTTTATACTTGTAGTAGAACAAAAATAACTCTTGCTATATACTTGTTTTTTGTTTAAAGACTGCATGTTCATGTTGGAGATGTACGGTTACATTTTCCCTAATCAATTATTTCCCAGAATCTAGCCCTAAAACTAACCTCAAATGCACATTGTTAGAATCATGGAGAAATCACAGCAATAAAAATAATCAAAGTGAAAGACCTAATATATTAGAGGAATTATATGGGGAAATTGCCAACTACCACGACTGATAATCAACCAATGAATCCACAATAGCCACAGCATCGACAGATCACAAAAAAATAAATATAAATATAAAAAAAACGACGAAGAGTTTATATAAAATGATTTGTTATAGTCATCCAACAATCCAAGTAACCCCTCAAATGGCGCTATGTTCATGCATGTATGGAGAAAATAATGACTTCCAAACAGAGTTTCTGAGTAGAAAAATACCTTGGACATGCTGAGCAGCACCCGAGCAGTGGAATTTGGCCAACCGAGGGCTTAGAATGGACTACTCATCCTCGCACACAGGATGCATGGGATAATGGGATTTTCGGGGGATTTCTAGTAGATCTAATGCACAACAGAGGGCATATTTGGCAGTTCTCGCCGTCTGTCCACTGGAATATCAACAGAAGGGGGAAAAACTTTTTGGTAGCCGAAGTATTAGGTGGCCGAAGTAGAAGAATGGAAGGGGGTTCATAGAATGCCTAATGGGTAAAACGTAAGATGGAGGCAAAGCTTGGGTTTTGGAAGGAACGGATGAGAAACCTTCGCCGGCATAAGCTGAGCTATTGTAGCGAAGGCGTATCGATTGGGCTTCGGGAGCATTTCTAGAATGGGGATTACTACTCTCACTACCACGTATGGCTTCGCCAGAACGGATTTTCGAGGAAGCTGATGGGCAATCGATGACAAACACACACGGAGAGCAGAGAGGGTACTGTGTGAATTACTCGCGGGGAGGGAAATAAAACTCAAGTTTGGTGCCTGAGATGAGTTATGACATTTTGCGGTGACATTTTTCGCCGCTAAAAGGTTACAAAATTGCTGGGATACTCCGAGTGACAATTCTCGCCAGCTTGACTAAAGTTTACCCCAGCGAGTAATAAATCGCCGTTATAAGTGATATGTTGCGGCGATTTATTTTCCGGCGATTTTTAAATCGCTGCTAAAAATCTAAATTCTTGTAGTGCTTGAACCTTGCAACTTATTATTGGAATTTGAATGAGTTTTAATCACAACATGGATTCATATGACATTGATTCTAAATTGCCAATGATATAAATATATATAATTTGAGGCAACTTCGTCTTATGATCACACACACACATATATATGTATAATATCATTAAGAAAAATTCTAAACATAAGCCCACGTATCACATTTTTTTTATTTTTTTCTTTTATCAAATATTTGGTCTATGAATAGTGAGTATAAAAATTTAATTAAAAAAATAAAAATTAAAAAAAAAGTATTATATATGATGTGTGGATGTATACGTAGCAAATCTCTATTATTAATATATAATAGAAGAAGGTATAAAGGGGTTGTATACCTCGTTTCGAGAAATTACAGTTAAATTGATATAAATTTATACCACACTGTATAATTTATTTATGTTAGATTTATTATAATAATTTTACTTTATAATAAAAATTGATATAAACCATTTCTCGTCCCAAAATTATATTGATATTCCAAATGGCTACAGCGTGAGCTCGTTGTCTTTTTACTGCGTGCAGGATATTTCCGAAGTAAAATACAAACTTCCTCAAAATCCTGCGAACCTTCGTCTCCGCCATTGCTAACCCCTCTCTCTGTCTGTCTGAAATTCAGAGCTCATAACCGAAGCTTCAATGGCAACGAGATACTGGGTGGCCTCTCTTCCGGTTCAGAACTCCGCTTCTTCTCTCTGGAACCGATTGCAAGAGCAAATCTCCAAGCATTCCTTTGACACTCCTCTTTACAGAGTACACCTTTCACTCACCCATTTCGTTCCAAGATCTGTTTCCAATTGAATGAATTTCATTGAATCACACTTTAAATATTATTGTTCGTTCTTATATTCGGTTTGATTTTGACAGTTCAATGTTCCCAATCTCCGAGTTGGAACCCTAGATTCTCTCCTCTCCCTCAGCGATGATCTGGTAAAGGTAATTTATCCAACATCTGAACTCAATTTTGAAGAACTTTTTTTTATATTAATATTTGGTACTTTCTAGTTTTTTTTTTTTTTTTTTTTCGTGGAAGATGCTCATTTTTCTTTTAATTTATAATGCAGATTCTGTACATTTGTCTGTTGGTTATCAATTTATTGCGGTTTTTTTTTTTTTTTGTCATTTGTAAACCTGTTGTTTATTGACGAAGTTGTTGACAAATGGATTTCAAATTTTGATAATGATCTATTATTGTAGTGAGTTTTATTATTAAAACAATTGAGATTTTGAGGTGAATTGTGGAAATGTGCAGTCGAACAGCTTTGTGGAAGGGGTCTCACACAAGATCAGGCGTCAGATCGAGGAACTGGAGAGGGTATCGGGCGTGGAGAGCAATGCTCTTACCGTGGACGGAGTACCAGTTGATTCTTACCTCACCAGGTGAATGAAAGTTTCTGTAAAATCATTGGATAGCTCTTTATCAGGAAGAGAGTGGCTTTGGGATTTTTTTGTTTTTGTGATTGAGAGTGATCTGTGTGTTGTACTTGTGCTTTCGGTTTTTGTAAATGGAAAAGGTTTGTTTGGGACGAAGCAAAGTACCCGACCATGTCACCCCTGAGGGAGATTGTGGATAGCATTCATGGTCAAGTAACAAAGATCGAGGATGATCTCAAGGTAATTATTGTTAATGCCCTGTCGATTCGATATGTTGGTTATCTGTGATACCTAAGAAGATATCTCAAGGATATTGCTTATGGTTACGCCTTGCCGATATGTTGCGAATGGTTATGTTACTGTAATACCCTGTCCCTCTAGGTTCGCGTTGCTGAATATAACACTGTGCGCAGCCAGCTTAACGCTATAAACCGAAAGCAAAGTGGAAGGTATAAGTTTTTTTCTAATCAGCTTCTTTCTTCTGTCTAATTCTATCATGTACATGAAACGTATCTTATTCTGATCTCCTAGCTGACCTAGCTTTCTTCGATTTCAGCTTAGCTGTGCGTGATCTCTCAAATCTAGTGAAACCTGAGGATATGATTACCACAGAACATCTAGTGACTCTCCTTGCGATTGTTCCAAAGTATTCACAGAAAGACTGGTTGGCCAGCTATGAGACTCTGACTAACTTTGTGGTAATAATTGGTTTTTATGGTTATATATTTTGTAGGGTGGTGGTTTAGATCTCTGGAGTAGTTGAAGTCTTATTGTTTTACTTTTTGTTTGTTGTTTTCTTACCTCAGTCTTATTAATCAAGATTAATACTTCCAGGTCCCCAGGTCCTCCAAGAAGTTGTACGAGGATAATGAATATGCTCTTTATACTGTGATACTCTTTCATCGTGTTGCAGATAATTTTAGAACAAGTGCACGTGAAAGAGGGTTTCAAGTGAGTATGTTGTACAAGTTGCATGTGCTTATTGATCTGTGGATGTTACAGCAGTGAATCTTTGCCGTCATTTAAAATTTGTATCCTTTGTGAAGAATCTGTAGGGCAGAAATCATGAAGATTCTGTTGCGAATTGTCTGGTTTCTGCTACTTTCAGTGTTTGACTAGGATGAAGATATCTAACCAGTGTTTTTTTTTTTTTTTTTTTTTCATTTTATCATGGGATTCAGATTCGTGATTTTGAATACAGTCCAGAAGCACAAGAGAGTCGGAAGGAGGAGTTAGAAAAATTAATGCAAGACCAGGAAAGATTAAGAAGTTCTCTTTTGCAGTGGTGCTATACTAGCTATGGGGAGGTATTTTTCCTTATTCTATTTCTTGTTTTTAAGATGCCTATGACTTAATCGTCCAC
Organism: Carya illinoinensis; assembly: GCF_018687715.1. Lineage (NCBI taxonomy): Eukaryota > Viridiplantae > Streptophyta > Magnoliopsida > Fagales > Juglandaceae > Carya > Carya illinoinensis. Next base: position 281,689 of record NC_056755.1, on the reverse strand, counting down.
CAATGTAGACTACTGGCCTATATATGGTCAGAATCTTCCAAATTGTTGTTTTCAGTACAGTTTTAAGTTTTGCTGTTATTTATATTGTTGCAATTATCACTATATATTGTAATTATGTGTTCTCATCGGTGTTTTCTTGCCCTCCCATAATAGAATTATAATTCTCTTATACTGATTATGTTCTTGCCTGTAGGTATTTAGCTCCTGGATGCACTTTTGTGCAGTACGAGTTTTTGTAGAGAGCATTCTGAGATATGGTCTGCCACCATCTTTCTTGGTATATACATTTTATGTTCATTCATGGCTTTCCAACCAAGCATTTACTTTTCAACTGGGCATGGATTGTATGAATAAAATGAATATCGTTATGACGGGCTTCAATTGAAATAATTTCAGGCATGTGTTTTATCTCCATCTGTAAGAAGTGAGAAGAAAGTAAGATCAATCCTTGAAGGGTTGTGTGACAGTGCAAACAGGCAAGTCCTTAAAAGCTGTGTATATTTTATGTGATAGTATGAATAACCTCAATAGTTTTGTTATATAAGCACACACACACAAACTAGGGTCAAGCTTGGAGTAGCATTCTTAGCTTCATGGGGCCATGTAAGATTATTATAAGATTGGACAAACTCAAGATATTGTTTACCAAACTAATAAGATCAATTTATCTGAGATGGTCACCTGATTCAGGGATACACCATGTAGGTATGGTTGAGAAAGATAGGAAGGTTGTCAAGAGATTTAAAATTATTTTTTATTTTCTAATCTCTGTGGGAACACTATCCATCATTTTTTAATGTGACTAAGCTAAACCTTAAACTCTCTTTGCGAGAACTTTTTGCCTTAAGTTAAAAAACATTGTGGTCACATTCCAGTTCATTGTGATGTGTTGTTTGTTAATGGTGATAGCTTTTTGTAATGGAATTTCATATATGTGGAAATTTGTTGTACGTTTGTGAATCTCGATGGTTTTTTGTAACCTGATAGATTTTTCCTTATATTGGTCCTTTGATGATTAAATGCAGCTCATACTGGAAAAACGATGATGAAGTTGGAGGAGGGATTGCTGGTCTGGCAGGGGATGCTGATGGCCATCCCTATGTCTGCTTCACAATCAGTCTGGCGTGATCAGTGCTGAATCTCAGTTCCTTGCTTCTTAAGATGTCTTAGTGCAGGGATAGCAACGACAATGGACAGGCATTGTATATTTGATTTAGTGACCCAATTCTTTGGTTGCTTATTGGAGTTTCAGCTTTTGGGAGTTGCAATTAGAGTTTTAAGCATCAAGGGTGAAATATGTACGGAAGGTTTGGACTACAGAGATTTTATAACTTCTATTTTATGAGCTTTCAGTATGGATATTTAAAAAGCGTGAAAATAAGGGTGTTGGCGTATTTCCGTATAGTAACATGTTGATTACTTGAAAGACGCAATGCTTTATCGTTACATGCTACTCATGAGTTAGCCTTTGAAATGAAATGGTATAATTGAGTTCCTGTTTGGGAAGGTTGGCCCTGCAAAAACTGAAGGCTGTGTCCCTAACTCGAGATAAATTTTTGCCACAAAAATACCTATGAAGCATATATGTCGTCTCTGCCTACTCGAGTAACGTCGTTGTAAGGATTATTTAGATGCATCAATCAGTGGAACTAGGAACTCTGGTGCCGCGGGAAAGAGGATGAATTTGGATCTCATTAGAATGATTCCAAGTTCTCGTAAAGTTAGAACCGTGCAATACAAAGATTAAAGTAATAAAAGCAGTACTCGAACAAAAATACTTGGAATTGTTGACTCATCCCCGGAGATGGCTTAGGACTGAATCAGATGCTAACAAATTTTGAATTCGGTTAATTTCTGATCCCATGGGGCACCAATCTTTTCCAAGTGCCGGCAACAAAAATATTAAAACGGGCGATTTCCATATAGGCGATCCAGTAGTATTTTTTAGGATACAAAATAACTCGGACAGCAAAATCTAGGGAAGCAACAGAAAAACCCCCTTCTAAAGCTACAAAATAACTCAAGACCAACACGCCAAACAGGCCTTCAATCTAAGTGGAAGACCTTCAGACCGTGCATGCAAGGACCATGGAAAAGGTTGGCCACTGAGAAAATCAACACGGCAACTGAATCAGCGATATGCTTCGTATCACAATCGCATTCCAAACGATGTAAAAAGGAGAAAACTCAGTATGTAATGTGATTCCATATACCCATTATTCTTTGGCCCAAGCTTGCTGGGAACGTGATCCTAACAACACATTGCAAATTCATGATAGACCTAACTACTAGTTTTAAATCAACCAGGGTGAGAACAAAACCATCCCTCCATAAGTCAACTTCGAACAATTGGAAAAATTGACCCAAACGCAAAAGAATACTCTCCACTGGCTTGGGAGCCATCGGAGTAGGCTCCAGCAATCCTATGTTTATTTAATCCCCGTAAATGTCACAAGATGACAAAAAAATATTGTGAACATCAGCTGCAATTCTACACCTTTGCAAGCTCAGTAGCAGCGGTGGCAGCAGCAGGAGTTACACCACCAGTGGTTGGCCTGAGGTAACACGAAATCCCATTTAATAACTAAACTCAATATCATGAAAAACAAGATTTACTAAACCACACGACACAGTATAAGATTTGACTTACAATCCCACGAAAACTTTGAAGGCATCATAGATTCCCCACTGAGCTCCAGTAAGAGTTCCAATCATGACGATACGGAGAGGAAGCCCACGGGTAAAGAGACCCCACAAACCTAGCTTCTTCACAGCCTGGACAATCCAGAAGACAGTCAAAAGAAAGTGTAAAAGAACAGACAAGCACCAGGGAACCATGCCAAGGAGAAATTACTCACATCACCAACAGTTGCTCCTTTGGCATTGTTGAGAAAAGAGACAAGATTGTCAGCAGGGTGAGACACTATAGCACAAAACACACCAGCCACATATCCCCCAGCAAAACTCACACCAAGCTGCAGATTTTTACTACATTGGTCCTTCGGTGTGGGGATGGCATACTTATAAATATATTCCACAATGGTCTCAAAAGATGCAAACTTCATCATTGTATCTGAACATAATCACATAAAAGGTCAGAAGACATTAACAATAGCCTCAAAGGGCTCAGCACTTTTCTCCAATCAAATCCCTGGATAAGTGTGAACAAATTTTCAATTAAAATATATGGCCTGACCAAACCAAGTTGGACAGAGATTAGCAAATTACTTTTGTGCATATTAGAACAAAGATCAAAGAAACTAAGACGCAACATATGGACCATTTCATGGAATGAATGGAGTACATACTTCTTTTTCATAAGTAGGAATGAAAGGGGAACATATTACATAATTATGGGATGGAGTGTGTATACATACACATTTTCTAGCTTCTACAAGGAATATCCAAAATTTAAAATTTTATACTAGGCCTGTGCAAAAATGAGCTTGGCCCGCTCAAACCGAAAGGCCCGACACTACCAGCCCGATAAAAGCGGGTTAAAATCAGAAGCGGGTCATCCAAGTATTACAAGCGGGCGAAACCGAAGCATGTAAATAAACCCGTAGGCCGTATGTCCCTTCTTCAGAAAAACGTAGACCTCTCGCTCTCTCTCTCTCCCTCCTCGATCAAGCCTGCAGAAACCGAGTCTCTCTCTCTCTCCTCGATCGCGCCTCCAAGCAATAGAGTCTCTCTCTCTCCTCGATCGTGCCTCCAAGCAACTGTGTACTCCAAGCATACACTTCAGCTGCTGTAGAAACCCTAGCTAGTGGCGTTCTTCGTTGCTGTTCACCATCACTGTTCGGCCGCAGCTCCAAGATCAAGTCGATTTGATGAGGTATATTCCGTTTCTCATGCTCCAAATTTCTCTGTCAAAACCATGGAGAAGAACCACTGGATTTGTCTTGCTCCGTATCAATGGCCTCACGCAATTACTCATTATACAATTATCCGAGAAGCCCACTTGAAGTTATCGGCATCTTTGGGGAGAAACGAAGGGAACCCAGGAGTGGAGTAGACTTTGAGACACTTTGGGGCTCTGCGTTTGGTGTGCTTTGGGGGTGGTGTTGGTGCGGAGATGGGTGTGAGGGTTTCTAAAAAAACCGATAGTTTTGCCCGACCCGAACCAGTCCGAGTCGGATCGGATTGTTTCTGGTGCAGCTGGTTCACGGGTAACCTCGGGTCGGGCCAATATATTGCTTGGGCGGGTCATTGCACAGGCCTATTTTATACAATGAAACTCGATACATGGAAGTCATACAAAAACTATCAACATAATCATTCCCGGATTTAGGCTATGGAGGTTAAAGACTCAAAACAAATACTTGTAACACACTCATTCACATGTTTGGAACGATTAATAACATATATGGCTTGCCTCCTTGAAAGCCTCACTTGAGATTCATCTTTAAATTATAGTTATGTTGTGCCATTTGTGCAGTGTTCTGGCATTTCATATTAAGTTACTTTAAATAATTTTTAGTGCTGCAACATCATCGCTACTTTGAATTTTGTCAGTCAAAAACAGAGTACTACCAATCCAATTCCTTTCCCCCACCCCAACTTACAAGGAATCTGACGTCCCCAGAGAGGAACTAGTCCCTTGTATAATCTGCATGATTTAAAAAATTGTTTAGTCATCCTTCATGCAATTGCATATATTATTAAAAAAGTTGAAACCATTCATATGCTAAAATCGAAACCATTCATAAGCATACCCTGCATAGCCTTCCGACTTAACAAACTTAGGAAGCCCATCTGAAAGACCTCTAGCAAAACCAGGCTGAGTTTGAACTCGGACCTTCACTGCCTCAAATGGGCAAAGAGCAATGTCCGCAATGACCTCAGCGGATGCAGAACCAGCAAGATAGATCAAGGTTTTGTACTTGGTTGCATACTCAGGTCCAGCAATGTCAGAGTAGTATTTCTTAAAGAATTCATAGAATCCAAACTTGCAGGCACCCTGAGCACTGTAACCAAGCAAAGTTGGCACCCAACCCCTGAAGAAGCCTCTGATGCCCTGCTCCTTCAGCAACACTCCAAAACCAGATGAGATGCTTTTGTACTTTGCAGGGTCAATCTGAAAGCTAAAAATCTCCGTGTTAATTGGCAACCCTATACTAGAGTGACACATCATATTAGAGAGCCACCTGGTTGATTGTTGAGAGAAAAACATAAGATGCTTCTACGTTCTCTCTTTATTTCCAGCCTATTATTGGAAATTATGCAAAAAAATATAAATCTATGTCACATCATCTCATTCTGCACGGAAATACAACACATAAGCTATCACCTCTACACAGATTTCTCGCGTCCAAAGCAGACCACATTATGCGCAAAGAAAATATTTTAAAAATTTCCGTGAACTGATATGAAACTAAAATTATCTTCAAGATCTTTGTTCAATCCTGTTGCATGATATGAGAACCAAATAAAGCATGGGCCATTCTCGACAACTTAGTTCGTTAGCACCCATAAAAAATACATAAAAAATAAGACAGAAATTTTAACGTGTAGTTCACACCAAGGTACTCATTAGGAAGCGCAGATGATATGGCCTCAACATACACGCTTAAGACCAAAAATCTAAGTTGTCAAAAAAATATGCCTTCCATGAATAAAATCGTGCTGCAATGTATTAAGGCATCAAACACTGCAGCAGCACCATCCACAACTAACAGAATATGTGTATAGCAGAATGTGCAAATATTCTGGAATCTATGTAAATAACAGAATGTGTATAGTAGGGACAGGTGTCGTGCATTGTATGGAAAACTTCTCCAGAGTCTGTTAGAGAATTCTGCTATAAATATGTAAACACACAGTAGTTGAAATCAATGAGAAATCGACGAATATTGCAGTGATCCTTCTGTGTCCTCTCGTTTTTAGCCTTTTTACCAACACATTGCCTGCCTTTGTTTCATATAATGCAACGCCATTACCTCGTAAGCAACTGTGTATATGCATCTTTGAAGAAGAAAAGAAATAAGGAACAACGAGAAGGAAATAGGGGAAAAAGATAAAGAAAGAAAGAACAATGAAGCAAAGCTCAAGTTCAGTACAAAACACCAAAAGTATTCAAGTGAAGATCTAGCACAACTTCGGGCGGAAAACTGATTAGTGATTCCGAGAATAGGCATGAAAGTCGCGCCACCGCACATATAGATGGGATTCCAGATTGCAATACCTACTAATTAGAAAACATGCTCGTAATTGAGCATGTGATATATTTAAAAATATTCGAAGGTTGAATTTCAGCTGAAATAACACAAATCATCATATTGTCAAAGTGGCATCCGTAACATGAATCGCCAATCCGAAAATATAACCATAGATCAGAACGGGTGGATATTCTAATATCGAAACTATAAAATGAGCTCGATAGTATATCCATCCAAACAAATGAGATCATGAAGTAAAAACTCGGATCTAGCCGAATACCAAGTCAATGCAAAAGAAAGCTTAGAAGCGCTTCGAGAGAGGCACAGATAGATACATGTAAATCTAATCCGAAACAAAAATGCTAGGTAGATGGCAAAAAAATCGAAGGAAAAAATAAAGGAAGGGGAAAAAAGAAAGGAGGAGAAGAAGAAGAAAGGAAGGTAAATAAACGAAATACAGACCTGCATATTACATTTGACGAGATCGAGCGGAGTGACGGCCATGTGAGTGAGACCGCAGCTGAGGATGCCGCCGAAGGTACAGGCGGCGTAGAATTGTGGGGAATACATCTCGATCTTCTTGGAAGGCTCGGAAGGGGAAGGAACAAAGACGTTCCTGGTAGGCGAGGAACGTTCTGAGAGGGTGTTAAGGTTGGAGCCAAGCATGATTTTATCGAGAGCTAGGGTTTTGTGGGAGGCGGCGGATGAGTAGAGGAAGCTCGGGATCAGAGATTGACGCGATGATCTTTCTGAGAGAGCCATCGCAGAGAGAGGGAGAGGGAGAGCGGAGGGGTGGTGTGTTTGTAGGAGTCAAAAAGAAAAAGAGGGAGAAGGTCGTCGGAACTCGGAAGCGAGCGACAGAGAGAGAGAGAGAGGTTAGGGCTGTGTTACCAATCTCTCGCTGCCAGAGGCTACCCCCCTCTCTCTCTCTTATAGAAATAAGAGGACAGTTCAAAGTATTAACAAAAAAAAAAAAAATTTGCAGCAAAATCGTGCGGCCGTGCCCTCAGTTTGTCTATAGCGTTATTTATACGAAGGAGAGATGTGTTATACAAAACAAAATGACCCTGTGCTTAGAGTCAATTACGATGCTGACATTGGAGACTGGAGGGCATAGTCTATGGATATTCTCCTATCCCATCGTCCCCGTATCAATATATGTGAATTGATTGGAGTCAATTAACTTGTCTAATTTTCGGAAACAGTTTAACTTGTTAAATTAGAGAATTGAGTTTTACTGTATATAAGTAAAGTTAAGTATTAATCTATTTATTAATATTGATTTATTTATATTTATAATTTAAATTAATATTATTTTAATAAAATTTACTTTTTAATCAATCATATTATATTAATACATATATTAGTATATAATTATATTTATAATTAGATTTTTCGTAGATTATTATACTTTTCTCAATTACCAAATGTATTAAAAAAATATTATTATAATTGATCAGTAGTGTCTCTCATTCTCTCAATGATATTTCCGACTATTGAGACATGTTTAGAAGTTATTAGCTAAACTTTATGCTTTGAAACCTACATTATTATTATTATTATTATTATTATTATTATTATTAAATGAGTAATACTAGATATAAATTTCATACAAGTCCTTATTATTATATTTGACTTAAATCAATATATTCTACTTATCATTTATCCATTCATTTCTTCATTTTGTTGCATTTGTATCTATACCACATCACGACCAATCAAATATTTCATGAGTGTATGGTTACAGTCTTACAGATAAACAAGATTACTCAATAAATCTCTTGAAGTCGATTCGATCAAACTCAAATGTGGCTTGGTTCGTTTATTAAATAAATAATTCATGAATACATAAGTCAATTATTAAATACCACAACTCTCATAAAACGTGACTCGACAAATGTCACCTTGTATAAATTCGAATAAATTTGAATTTAATATATATTTTTATAATATTATATGTATATTTATAATGAGAATATTTAAAATCTTTAAAGAAATTAGAAAAAATTATCTTCCTAGCACTATACATGTTCCTTAAATAACACTACTAACTACTCTACGTATTGGCTTTTCTCATCTTCATTTGATCATACAGCCAGTGATTGAACTCCTCACTGCTTTTACAGTAATTAATCACTTTCTTATGATAATTTAAAGTATTGAAGAATCTCATTTTATAAATATACATTTGACAAATTTTCTTCTCTCATTTCATTTAATCATTATAAATTTTTCAAAATTTCAAATAAAATATAATAAATCATTAAGTTTTTTTAAATCTCAAAATAAAAATTATATTCTAACAGTATTTTATTCAACTTTTAATTTTTATCTTATCTCATTTAAACTCATTATCCAAATCAAGCCTAAATTATTATTTATTTAAGAAGTTTTAAAGGGTTACATGTACATTTACCAAGTATTACTCACAGCATTTTCAATGATTTTTTCATCATATTATTTAAAATACATCATTAAAATTTATTTTTTTATATTTTAGATATTAATTTTTATAATATATCATACATCAGTTTATCTATTTATTTATATCATTTAAATATTATACCTTTTAATATATTTTATTTATTTTAAAAAAAAGTAAAAAATAGAGAATAGAGAGAGAAATTAAGTAAATATTTATACAAGTGTGTACAGTATTCCATATATGTAGAGGAGATACTATAGTAAACTAGATATTATTAATAAAATATATAATCCATTGGATGAGCTATTTTAAACTATTTTCTTTACCTAACTTATTGAGAATGCTCTTGCACAGTCATTGGTTGAGGAGGTAGACCCAAATATTTTGGGATACGGTTTGGGTTTGACGTTTTACAATGCAAACTAGACGTGCATATTGTAGTGTATAGTTGGGCTTCAACTTAAGGGCCACGTAAAAGAAACAACAGAAGGATAAAGCAAGACCCACAGAAACGATAGAGAGAGGCTGAAAGTGGGTTTTGAGCCGAGGCCCATCTTCTCCAGATCTATCGTCTCAATAATGAGGCCGAGAATGATTTCATGGACGAAGCTCTCTCATACACCACTCTCTCCCTGTTGATATCTTAGATTAACAGTACATGATCTTTAATTCTTCCCATTCTCTCAATCCCACGAGTAAGGTCGCTACTTCCTATGGACGATACTTCCTATTCCATAAATCATGAATTAGCACAAGTCTAAATGAGGAAACCAGATTCTTCATGTACTATCTATTATACAGGAGTCTAAATGTGGTCTGGCTCTTTTGTCTGCCATTAATTTTATATAGCACAAGCTAGTCTTCATTCAAAAAGAGAAAAAATTAAAAAATGAGAGGAGAGGAAATAAAAAGAATGCAAAACTTAATAAAAGTTTAGGCTAAGTCAAAGGTTTGTGTTTTGGTTTGTAATATCAACACTGCCATTGATTCCTAACATCCTAATCGTGGGAGGCTGGTCATTTTGAAAGTTTCAACATTTTATAATTAAAGCACGCTTGTAATATAGACTGATCCTAACCATTGCAACACAATTTCGTTATTTTCTTTTCATGTAAATGGCTATAGAAATTGATATTCTTTACCATCTATAACTGTTTGAGTTACATGTTATTTCCGACTTGGTTTTGTTATCGAGAGATGAATGACAGAAGAGAGAGCTAAACCACAATGATGATATAATCATTTTGCCTTGGGCGTGAGAGTTTCAGATGAGCTTGAGTACAGAGACACTGACGTGGCTCGAGGAGGGAGAGAGAGTGCAAACCAATATTGGAGGTTTGGCTTGTAAGAGAGAGAAATCCAAGGCTTTTTGGTTTGAGAGAGATAGAAAATGGAGAAAAAAAAGAGGAAGAGAGGAAAAAAAGATGAGCGCACGTATCATGGAGGTGATTGCTTGAATATGATGAGTTCTATTTTTTTCTTAAATGATATGTCAATCGATTATTGGAAGGTATAAATATCATCTTTATACAAGAACCGGTTCTTAACATTTTTATTATATAATATTAATTTTATTAGTCCATTATATATATATAAGACTCAACTTTTCATTTATTGTTAATTCCATGCATATCCATCTTGTGTGAAGAGATTATTATCTTGTGCAATAATAATGGTGATTATTGAGGATTATCTACCCAAGACTCCCACCGTATATCGTAGATCGATCAGGGCGTGCCTAGGCGGACACCATCATTCTTATACGAAAACCGGCCCCCCGGTTTCCATCATCAGTATAGTCTTCTGATCAAGTATACTACTTGATCATCAGTAACTAATAGCTAGCTTTCTTATCAAATAGCTAGATCCGCTAATTAATTAAAGGGATTTCGCACCTAAAGCATGCCATACCGTACATTATTATTATTATTATTTTTTAAAAAGCAACAAAAGTTATCAAACAAAATTAAAATAAAATCAACAAACAGCCTGCATGTCTTTATACATTAATCGTCGTGTTGTCGGGCGGTTGTCTCCACGACTTCAATAAGACAACTTTATTATTCCTACTTTTGATGATTCAATTCGTAATATAATTCTAATTAGTGTCTCGTCTCGTGTTGTACATATACAAGGTTTTTTTTTTTTATTTAGTTTAGCTATTGTTTTACAACCTCGTGATCAGATCGAATGGACCAACGTATGTAGCGATCACAAACTGATCACAATCTTAATTTGGTTTTCCGGTCCCATAACTAACACCCACATATATATAGCACATGAAATACTAGTGTATGCATGGTGAAATAGGTATATAGAAGGTTGGTTTTGTAAAGGCCTAGGAGATAGCATAGCAATTAGCATGCATCTCATTTTCTTTTCCTGATATATATAATATTATTTATATATAAGTATATATTAGCACAAGAAAAATATTATATAATATATGGGCCGGATGGGAACGAATATTTACCAGATACGTAAAGCAACATGAATTAAAGTCAATTGAGTATTTTAGTAATTATTGGTTGTCATAAGAAGGTATCAAAGAATAAGAAATAGGCGGTATACATAGAGAATATATCTACAATAGATGTATATATAGTCGAGACATAGGACGGTACTGCTTGGACGGCCTTGAGCTAATTGACAGTCTCTAAAGAAATGGAAATGGTAATGTCAATTAACTAATACGTGGTTAGCAATTCATGGTTGGAGTATAATAAAAAAAAAAAAAAGGAAGATAGAGAGGACCCATACCCCTTATAGAGCGTGGACGTGAGAGTAGAAGTGGGAGCCTGATTTGATAGAAGAGCAAGAACCATAATATTTAAGAAGGTGAAGAAAAGATGACATATATTGACATGATACCGCACATGATTTAAAAAAGAATATGGCCGGGGGTATAATAGGAGTAGATTAAGGAAAAGGATGGGCTCCTTCCCTCCCATAGCATGCGGCATAAAATTGAGGAGGGAAGCTGGCCGGTTGTCATGGAAAGTACTGGACAAGAGAATGTAATACAAGTGCCCTAACAATTTGTATGCTTCGAAATACTATAGATATTAACAGGGTGTAACTAGCTAAGAGCTGTATCAAATAAGGCAACCGTGTGAATTAAAAAAAATTCATATAGAGCTTGCTTCAAAATTCAAATGAAAAATAGGCAGCTTCCATCTATAAATTAGTAAAAACAATACATTGGGGTTTTGCACCTTCCGTTGCACAAGGAGCGATGAAAACATGCCTCAAATCCTGCAAAGTTATGCTCCCCCGCATGTTCAGCACTAAATTGTTCGTTATTCGTGAGATCCAACCAATTAAAAAAATATATAGTTATTGCTTCCTTGTTACTACGAAAACAAATATATATATATATATATATATGTACACATATTGTAGAATCCCCAACTTCTGTGCCATATGATTAACAAAAAATTAATAAAAAATATATATAAATGCTAAGTCACCAAAAAATCATAATAAAAATAAATAGATATCATAAATATTATCAATAAAATAAACAAATCCCTATTCTTGAGCAACTCGCCAAAAGGAGATAGATAAGTGGTATGGTGGGACGTATTAGACTCTAGGCCGGTAGTCTTTTTAAAAAGTTTTCCGACTTTCCTTTTAATTTTATTTCGGGGATCAGAAAATAAATGGTCGGTCCAACAAAATAACTTGCATGCGAATCCATATCTTATTGATGATATTCTCGTTGACATACATATAATTTGGATTAAAATATATGTCTATGCTGTGCTGAACAGCTGGCTTGTTGGCTGTGGTCATAAACAAAAGAAATCGAAATCCTTGCATATATAGACGATAGATTAGTATATCAAATTAAAGTCGTACGTAGCACATTCTAAATCTTTGTTGTCGTGCAATCAAACTGCCATGCCATTCACTTATTTAGTACCAGATTAAACTCTTTGTCACAAGGAATACATTGGTATGCGTATTGCCTGCTTTGGGGAAACTTCGGAGTTTTTGGATGATGATTGTATGAGTCGAAATTAGAATTCAACGCGTTCTATATATATGATTTATCATTTGGTTTTTAGTAATACGACACCATCAAAGCAAGAAAAAGGTCCCACCTTTAAAGGAGTTTTTTTGGGTCGGTATCCAAAATTCAATCAACAAAATCAAAATGGTCGGTTTTTCCAAGGCCAACGCTCGAGCCTCTCACTTACAGTCATCAATACTCTACAAGGAGATCCATTCCAAGACCCCGACGCAATTGCATAAACGCAATTCCGAGTAATTTGTTTGATTTTTTTTAAGACTTTATTTATTTATTTTTTTACACAATAATTGTATGTGCGTTACATCATATTTCGTGGGCGTTAAGTGAAGTTAAAACTAACGTTATTCCTTTTAATTTTTAAAAAAAAAAAAACAAAAACAAAATTTAGTTCTGACCATGATATTTATTATAATGGTCTATTTAAATGATTCTTGTGTATGAAACAATGAGAAAAGTTAGGAGAGGTTTGGCTTTAAAAAAATATTTTAACTCATCTTATTTAATTATTATATATTTTTTTAAATTTTTACGTAAAATATAATAAATAATTTAATTTTTTTAATTTTAAAATAATAAAATTTTAAAAATATTTTATTTAATTTTTATTTTTATTTCAACTCACCGTCCAAGACCTCCTTTTAAGGAATATGATTTCGCTTTAGGTTCATAGCAGGTAACACGGCTGCTTCAATTTATTTCTCCGTCTGTCATTGGAAAAACTTTATTTTTATCTTTTAAATTAAGAGTTTTATTACATACAAGCACAGTCGCATATTAATCTGTATATCAATACTGATTTATTCATACTTAAAACTTAAATTAACACTATTTTTAATAAAATTTACTTTTTAATCAATCATATTATATTAATGTACAAATTAATACATAATTATAATTACAAATATATTTTTCCTTAAATTAAACAGGTAGCGAAAGAAGACGCAATTGAAGCATCAAATTTGTTCTACTTCTCCCCTATAAAAAATAAATAAATATTACCGCTTTCTTTACCCTTTCAAACATGATGATCATTAAATAGGACAGGTCACAAATGCCATGCTCTCTCTCTCTCTCTCTTCTCTCTCTCTCTCTCTCTCTCGCATGGGAATGTGTGTCTAATACAACTGCAAAAACGTTTTCTTCCTCCCTCAATAAATACTTTGCTAGCTTCCCATCTTCCAGTGAGAGAGTTTTTGAGATCCAACAAGGCTCTAACGCTCAATAATCTAGTGCTCTTCCGTTGGATCTCTGCCATCGACATGCTCAAATCATTAGCCAGGTCTGCACAGTTAACGGCTCAAACGTAATATATTATCTCTTGCTTTTATTTCTGCGTTTGTGCATTTCTTCCCACTAAGTATTACATACAATTAATATCTGTTAATTTGGCTTTTGGCTTTTGCAGAGACTTCAAGTTTATGAGTAATGCTTTGCTTTGTAAGCGTACGAGATTTTATTCAACTGGAGGCAGAGGAAGGTAAGTTCTTTAATTTACTAGCTCACTCCTGATCTCTCCTTCACCGGATTTACGTTTTGGTTTTCTTTTCTTATCCTGTATGGTTCTCACAAAAAATGATTCAAATATGGTTTTAAAAATCCGTCAAGGTTGAAGGTCCGAAGACCGGATTTTTGTTTTTCAACGTAAACCAAATCTTTAAAGGGACTCGAGAAAGGACTAAACTTGAACTGAATATACCGATTAGACTTGTTATGTTTTAAAAAATACATTTATATTTGTCACACCCAGTTTTGTTTTCACACAATATTTCATGGTTGTGGTGTTTGTTGTACTTTGTCCTTTTAGATGTGCACCGGATGGGTGAGAAAGTTTAATTTTGTGTCACACAGCGCGCTGATGATCAGCTCGATAAATATGGTGCTTATTTAATTGCATATATAGACGTGATTGTGACTATATATATATATATATATAGCTATAGCTATAGCTATCATACATAGATCAGTCCCTCCCCAATGTGATCAGTGATGGCTGCTTGCCAAATCACCTTTAAACCGATCGACCCAGATAATTGGAAGGTAACAAATCGTGAATTAAGCACTTAACATTGCAGCAATGGCCATCTACTTCAATTAGCACATACATCTGAGTTGTCAATATTAAAGACTTGAAAAAAGAACAGGCATTAGGAGGCTGATCATTTCATAAACATATATAGCTCCCTCTCAAACCCGAGGAGGAGACTTGCGGTGACTGATACTTCAGCTTTTTCACTCCCAAAAAGCAGGCTAGAAGGAAAAGTTGCCCTAATAACAGGGGCGGCAAGCGGGCTTGGTAGGGCAACAGCCCAAGAATTCATTCAACATGGGGCCCAAGTCGTCATTGCCGATATAGACACTGAGCTTGGCCCAAAGGTCGCTAATGACCTGGGCCCCGCAGCTCACTTTGTGGAATGCGACGTGGCCGTGGAGTCTCAAGTAGAGGACGCAGTCAATGCCGCGGTGTCCCGCCATAAAAAACTTGACATAATGTACAACAATGCCGGCATAGCAGGCACGTCGATGCCACCGAGCATTGCGGAGTTGGACCTTAAGGAGTTTGACCGGGTGATGGAGATCAACGTGAGAGGCATGGTTGCGGGGATAAAGCATGCAGCGAGAGTGATGATACCGACGGGGTCGGGTTCCATTCTGTGTACGTCTAGCATAAGTGGTGTAATGGGAGGGCTGGGGCCACACCCATATACGATATCCAAGTATACAATACATGGGATAGTGAAGTCTGTGGCCAGTGAGCTATGCGGAGCTGGGGTGAGGATAAATTGCATTTCACCGGCACCGATTCCAACTCCAATGGCGGTGGGCCAAATAGGCAAATTTTACAAAGGGGCGACAAAGGAGCAAGTGGTGGGAATAGTGAATGGTCTCGGGGAGCTGAAGGGGGCTAAGTGTGAAGAAATAGACGTTGCCCGGGCAGCCTTGTATTTGGCATCAGACGAAGCCAAGTATGTAACAGGTCATAACCTGGTCGTGGATGGAGGTTTCACTTGCTATAAAAATCTTAGGTTCCCTTCTCCTGATCATGATCATCAGATTGTGTAACGACACATATAATATACATATATATAATTGGTATTGTCATTCTGGCGGAGGCATGCATGCATCATGTCTTTGCTCTTGATCTTCCGCCAGCTAGCTTTTCAAATTGATATTATCAGAATCAGCTTCTTTCCCGTTCTCATCCGTTACTCATGAATTAACTAATTGATGTTTAGGTTATAAATTATATAGCTGGAAACGTATTGATTATTATAAGCCCGATATGAATATTAATATTCTAAATCCATATATAGTACTGCTATGTATACGATCCAGTTATATCATGTAATCATGCATGTAGCTAGCTAGGTATATATTTTATTAATGGACGTCCTTCCAACGTTGATGGACACAACTAGATCGGGCTTAGTCAGGGCCCGAAGCGTACGTTTTTATATGCTCAAGTAACAGCCCTTCAAAATGTAACCCGGCCCCGGCCGTAGATGGACTCACTCAACCCAATGGCTCTGCGAGGAGTACTATTCATTGAACTGCACGTGGGAAACTTTGAACATATATCCCTTTCATATATATCTGAAAAAGAAAAAGAGAGAAGCTAGTAACTAGCTAGAGACCAATAATATCATACGTTCCCTGTAAAATGCAAATTCAATTATTTTTTTACATTAAAATTCATAACTCCTTAAGAGTCTAAAAGAACAAGTACTAAATAAAGTGATCTAATTAAGATATATTGATATTGTATAGCCAGCGCCTTGGAGTACTACATGATCAGACACGGATGAATATATATATGATATATCTAGATCGGATGCTCCAAGTTTTTTGTTTTTTTTTGTTTTTTAAATAAAATAAAATTTAGTCACAGTACTAACTCTATTCATTTTTGTTAGTCTAGCTAAAGTTAGCGCCCTACATTTTACTTATTGGCTCACAGGCGGTGCAACATATACATATATGCAGATATTAGTTTATAACGAATGATCTAGCTTACTCCTTCATTATTAGTTTTTCCCAACTTGCCAAAAAGAATTCAGATTTTTATATGCTGGCTTATTATGAATATCCACTTTATATATATATATATATAGAGAGAGAGAGAGAGAGAGAGAGAGAGAGAGAGAGAGAGAGAGAGAGAGAGAGAGAGAGAGAGAGAGAGATTTTTCAGAAAAACATGGAAATGATTTTCTCAAGTGCAAAAAAGTTTGATATAAAAGAGGATGGAGGGTGCAAGAAAAATATATAAGAAGTGTTGAGGGAGTGAAGAGTCGATCGGATAATCCAGAGTATACAGATAGGAAGTTGTGTTCATAGCTTTTGATCATGGATGGGGGCCAGCACGAGGCAGCTTCTTGGTATTTCTATGTAGGAACTCAGAGAAGTGGGATACTCCGCCATCGCGTACCACATGGTAATCATCCAATTCACATGCATGTGTCGCGCGACGATCGAGTATATAACAGCCAAGTTCCAATGCAACCACAGGGCGGGTACAACCATGCATGATTTTGGCCTTGCAATTTGCATGCATGTGGCATTTATCAGGATCGGAACCCCATATATATTTGATTAGCCTGTCCGAACAACCCAATTAGTTGCATGTATGCCACGTGTGTATGTATCACGTGAATTATATATATGCCAGGGACTGACACTCCCAAGTTGATCGAGTTAGAAACCGGCGATAGCTGATCATAATGACGTTAGGAATTAGGTTCAAATTGCGGAACTAGAAATTGAATTAGTTTATTTAGCTAGGTTGGCCACGCAACCCAAACCATAGGCGCGGCAGGCCAGTTTGGCTGGCTTTGAGAGAGACTTTTGAGCATTTTCAACTCTAAAATGATGCATAATCATCATTATCACCTGTGGCCAGTTAAAGGCCTTTTCTCTTGATCATCAAGTACTTTGTCATGCATAATGAAGTTTGGGGAATCTGCTGGTTTAGCTAGCTAGCTGGAGATCGAGAAATTAAATTGACAAGTGTAAGGTGCTGCATGGAAAGCAGGATATATAATATCGTTGAAGGAGAGCTAGGGAATTGAAAAGTGGCTGGGATGGGATGATCATCATCAGTTTCAAGTTTGATTAATGGGGATCGAGTAGGTACGGTGAATGGAAAGGAATCACGAGAAACCTGGGTTTTCTTCTCCAAAATTTATGCCAAAGTCTCGCTTTTGAATTGCATGGCGCAAATGGCAAGTGGAATTAAGTTCCATCGATCTTTCTGTATGTGTGTGTGTGTGTATATATATATATATACACACGAGGAAGCCACAGCAGTATTCTATTTCAAAGCCAGCCACTCGATGAACATTGCTGCAGCATTTTTGTCATTTGAAATACTACTCCTAGCTAGCTAGTTATAACTTCTTAATTACTGGGAAAATTCAAAAATTAAAAAACCTAAAAATATATATATTTTTTTAAAAAAGGAAAGAAATTATGCGTAAAATTAATTAACCATTAGCCTACCGTGTATGGGTGTATATATATCTTTTGGAGTTATCAATTCTTATATATATATTTAATTTACTTCTGGTCCACTTGTACCTCTCTGATCTCTGCTTCGCATACAGACACACACAAATGCATGCATGTCGGAAATCTCTAGAGATCATATATAAGGCGCGCAGTAGAATGAAATTATGAGAAAATGTATCATCTATGTGATTTCATTTAAGGATAAAGGCTACCTACATCTATGAATTAATTATATATCAGCCCAGCTAGCTCCAACATGCATGCGTGTGTATATATATATATATATATATATATACTAGTACTGGAGGCCAAACGTGCAAACTTAGTTGTATTTTTTGATTGTATTATAAAAAAATTTGTTTAGAGCAAATTTGAACAAAAAAATAGAAATATAAACAGAATTTTGTTTTTTTTTTTTTCATGATCATTGTAGTTCTCGGCCATATTGCACTGGGCCAATAGAGAGAATATTGAAATTTTTATGTTGTTTCTGATTGAATATTTCTGGATCTGCAGCAAGTTAAATTATCTACTATTTTTCTGAAACTTGTACTGCAATAGTCTCTATAAACTTGCTCCTATATGTTAAATATTTAATGGGATTAGAGAATAAATAAATGTGTAAATAATTAATTTACAAAAAAAGCAAAATAAAAAAATAATTAGTATGCTCCTATATGCTATATATTTAATGCTCCTATATGCTATATATTTAATAAGATTAGAGAATGAATAAATGTGTAAATAATTAATTTACAAAAAAAGAAAAATAAAAAAATAATTAGTATTTTATTATAATTTAAAGTTGAAATGTTTCATGTATAGTATAGAAACTGTAGGAATGAAAAATTTTATTTTATGAATTTTAAGTTGTGAAATTTATTTTGATGTGTTTTCTTGATATTAATTATTATTTTACATTTAAATTGATCTTTACTTTAAATTAGTTTAATGTTGGACTTTAATTATTTTATTTTATTAATATTGAGTTGTAGTATTTTTATTTGGCTCTTATTTATTTTTTTTATTGTGCATTTTTCTTTTGTTAAACTCTTCTATTTTCGGACTGGGCCTGTTTGAATGTATTTTATTTTTCTTTTGGGCCCAGCCCAACCCGTGAGCCTTCAACCCAGTCCACTAAATTCCTCCCAAATGGCGTCGTTTGATCCAGTCATTAGGGCTTCTTCTTTTCTTCTCCTTCTTTCTCTTGCGCGCCGTTGTTCTTCTCCACCTCATTTCCATTGTTTTCATCCACCCCATCAATCCGTGCACCGCTACTTCTCTTCTTCTCCTTCTTCATTTTATTTTGTTTCTTTCCTCTGTTTTTTCTCTTCTTCTCCTTTTTCACGTCCCTCAGCGTTGAACCGGGTCTTTGTTCAGCAACCTGGATATGAGGTTCCTCACATGGAGCTTGAGTGTGCCAGAGGGCGTGGAGGTCAGGAAGCTGAGGGGCTCTTTTATGATGCTGCGCAGGGTGACCTCATTCGATGGAGCCAAGAAGGGCGTGCGGCCGTAGATCATCTCGTAGATGAAGATCCTGAATGCCCACCAATCAACGGCGTTCCCGTGCGATCCACCGGATGCGATCTCCGGTACCACGTATTCATGGGTTCCAACGAAGGAGCACGACCGGGCGTCTACCGGCCCAATCACAAAAAGCCGATTGGAGGTTAGGGTTTGCACCTTGCATGACCGAAACAGTGTTGGGGAAGCACCCTCGTCGTTGTGTTTTGTACATGACGGTGTTGTGTTGGGGAAGCACCCTTGTCGTTGCGTGACGGCATTCGTGGGGTTGATGGAGCCGGGGACCACCCTCGTCATTGTGTTTTGTACCGAATGTAAACGGAGTGTAAATCTTTTACATGGAAAAAAAAAGGAATTAGAATTTACTGTTTATTTCTGTAGCAATATGGTAGACATTTATTATTATAGATTATATATAACCAAATGTTCTAATTCCAATATTGATCTTTAATTGGCTAGGCCAGGTCCCAATTAATATTTACTTGAATTGTCCTATACATTTTACTTGTGTGTGTATATACATATGTAGCCGGCCCTGTAGCTCTTATTCATGGGACCTAGTTGTCTAATTGCTTAAAATGGTAGCCTATAACCGCGGTTGATAATTCATGGTTATCCTATACATTTTAATGAGTTAATGGTGTTTGATTGAATATTTGATGGCTTAGCTTCATATATAGGCCAGGAGTAGTACATAATTTTTTTAATGTACTGCTTAATTTGATGATTATATGGTATATATATATATATATTTTAATTTCATGTGTTATTTTTTAAAAGTTAACCTAATCATGGTCATATATAACACATGAAATTAAATGGAACTTAAAATAATGTGGCTTTATACAACTAATTGCCATTTCGTGATAATAAAAAGAGATATAAAATTGATGATATATAGATCAAGAGAAAAGACAAGGCGTAATTAACTTTGCGTTTGAGACTAATTCCAATAATATTTATTGTCATTTTTTAAAGTTAAAGTTAACAGAAATTTTTATAATTTAGTATAGAATGGAATGATCTGTTTTAATTTGATTAAAAAAAATCTTTTATTTCAAATTTATATATCTTATATATATATAAGGTGCTTTTACTCAAAGTACTTATCATTAGTGTAAATTGTACTTTTTATTTTTTTATTTTAAATATTTTTTAAAAATTAAAAAAAAATATATTATTTCATTAATAATCAAATCCTTAACTATTAAAAAATAAAAAATAAAATAAAATATACAAGTTTGAATTTATAGGGAAACAGTTTGGACTTTGAGTTGAGTTGAGTTGAGTTGAGTTGAGTTGAGATGAAAGTTAAAAGTTGAATAAGATATTGTTATAATATTATTTATTATTATTATTATTATTATTTTGAGATTTGAAAAAATTTTGAATTATTTATTATTTATTTGTGTTAAAATTTAAAAAAAATTATAATAATTAAATAAAATAAATTAAGATGAATTAATAGTAACTTGGGATCCAAACAAGTGTAGCATCATCTTCTTCTGTATAGAACATTAGTAGTTACGATAACAATTTTATTTTCTTGGTACCATGTCATGGGCTTGGGCCGCTTGGCCTTGGCTAAAATTCATAGGCAAATTTGTTTCAACCGGTAGCCGCGAGCTAGCGTCAGAGCAAGCAGACTGCCACACACATGGATAACCCACACAGCTAGCGCTCTCCATTCATTTTATTTTCGCTACCATTTTTACATTTCAGTTATACAATTTACATAACGCTCGAACTTCGAATCTCATCTCTTTCTTCTCAACAATGATTCTCTGAACTCAACTCCGATCCATAGAAAAGGCCACTCCCCCTTTCGCTCTCCCCCCGCCCTCAAGCCCCCCAGCTCCCTCCCTCCCCCCCCCCCTTCTCCTCTCTCTCTCTCTCTCTGTGAAACGCCTGGGAAAAATGCTTCCGAGGTCTACAAGCGGCGTCGGTTGGATGGAAGGACCAGGAGGAGGAGAAGAAGAAGACACAGCGTCGTGGACCAGAAACAACAATGAAGGCGAGCCTGGCAAGAACGACGACATTGGTCTGGGGATACCTCTCTCTTCCTTCAAGTCCATGCTCGAGAATGACTGGTACATCAACAACAACGCCCTGAACCCAACTCAACAAAACCTCCATAACCATCTCCGTGGTCTCCCAAACCCGCAAGATGTCAGAGACATTAGCTTTTGCTCGAACCCAAACGACAACAATAACCTTCTTTTGCAGACCTTGGACTCGTCCTCTTCCTGTTCTCCGTCGCAGGCTTTCAGTATCGACCCCTCACAGGCACAGTCTCCCTTCTTGCCCCACAAATCTTGCTTCTCTTCGCTTATCAACGCCGTTTGCTCCAACCCTTTTGACAATGCCTTCGATTTGGGCCTCGATACCGGGCTTCTCGGCCCGTTCAACCCAGCTGCTTCGAACTCCCCTGCTATGACAGGCTTCACGGCCTGGAACTCTCAGCCCCAGATTAGTGCTCCCGAACTGAGTTCAGCCGCCGAGTTTCAATCAACTCGGTTGCTGCCGATATCTGACACTTCCGCCGGACTTGATGGCGGGTTTATCCCAACGTGTTTCGACGATTTTGACAACTCAGGGAGTGCTCTATTTCTGAACAGAGCAAAAGTCCTTAGACCCCTTGAGGTCTTCCCACAAGTGGGTTCGCCACCCACCCTGTTTCAGAAGCGAGCGGCGCTTCGGCAAGGAGCTGAAAAGTCTGGGAATTTGGAGGTTTCGGGCGTTAGGTTCGACGACAATTCGGCGAATTTGGAGATTAGGAGGAAGAATAATGACGTTTCGGGTGATGTTGATGAAGCAAGCATCGACGTTTCGGGTGTAAATTCCGATTCGGATGAGTTTGAAGGCATCGGTAAGGTGGAGGAGAATGTTAAGAAGGGTGGGAGCAATTCTAACGCCAACAGTACTGTCACTGGCGGAGTTCAGAAGGGAAAGAAGAAGGGGCTGCCGGCAAAGAATCTGATGGCTGAAAGGCGGCGAAGAAAGAAGCTTAATGATAGGCTTTACATGCTTCGGTCTGTTGTACCCAAGATTAGCAAGGTATGAAGTAATGTCATCCTTTAGGTTTAGAGGGTTTATAATTTTTGGACTTTGCTTCGTTCGGGTTTCTTGCTATTTATTGCAATTATACGTGCTGGTTAGTTGTTACCATATGACTTTATTCTGTATATGAAGGCCAATAATTGTCATGGAAAAGTACTAATCTTGAGTTTGGATGTCCTCTGCGTGTGTTTTATGTATGCTGTGTGTGTGGGGGTGTGTAATTCCACGAACTTTATGGACCAACCGACAATTGAAGAGCCTAGAGTGAGTGCCCTTGCTATCCCCTCTCCCAAAGAACTCTGAGAAATCACGATAGTGTTAAAGTCAACTAGTGTGAGCTTTTTAGATAAATAATTATCTATTGTATGTTTTAATAGGAGGTGAGAAGTGTGTGCTTGAAATTCCAATACTTGATATCTAAATATCTAGGATCGATGGTTGTGTGGAGGTTCTTTGGCAGTCATTATGTGGTTGCTTTGGGATTCATTACACTTGATGGGTCAGCCATTGTATCTGATGATTTTATGTCTTATTTGTGCTCAGATGGATAGAGCTTCTATTCTTGGCGATGCCATTGACTACTTAAAGGAGCTTCTGCAAAAGATCAATGACCTCCATCATGAGCTGGAGTCATCCCCACCTGGGTCTTTGCTGCCACCTTCTGCAAGCTTTCACCCTTCGACACCGACTCCACCTACGCTTCCCTGTCGTGTCAAGGAAGAGCTTTGTCCGAGCTCTTTGCCAAGCCCTAAAAACCAACAGGCACGGGTAAATCTCACACATCTTGCTTCTCATTTGATATTTTCAGGTTTTTAACCAATATCTTGATGCTTGTAAGTTTGCAAATGTGCTGTATTGGTGTTGATTCTGAGATGTACTGACGATGTGTATCGGTGTCCACACAGCTTTCTTACTTTTTTTGGTAGGTAATCAAGAAGTTTTATTCATGAGAAAAAAGGCATAGCCCAAGCACACAGGAAGTATACACATAGCTTTCCTAATTGTAAATTTGTATTTCCATATGTTTGTAAAATTGACTGAGGTATATTCAAGCAAAACCTTAAGACAATGGGGTCCAGTGATTTTTACCTAGTTAGATATAATACAGTTTATCAACTTGTGATTCTCACTGCATGGTCCTGTATTGGGGAGCCTTAAATTTTAGTGTATAGGATGGGCAAGATTATTTTCGTGTATTAGTGGGTCAAAGCCACCATTGACCAATCGAGTGTTTCTAGAGCATACCAGAGACTTCCTTATCTTTCTTTTCTTTTTAAATACCACAATTTTGTCAATTACCATCAGTTTTGGTGGAGGTATACCTTTTACTATTTCTATACTCCAAAAACTTCTGTATCTGAGATACTTACTCGACTTCGTATATCGCATAAGATCAAGTGTTCCTCGAGCATACCGAATCAAGTTTTTGGTTGTAATCCAGGAAATTGGTTTGTTTGTAACTTGCTTGAATTCTGCATTTTATAGGTGGAGGTTCGAGTAAGGGAAGGAAGAGCTGTCAACATCCACATGTTTTGTGCCCGTAGACCAGGTCTCTTGCTTTCCACTATGAGGGCTCTGGACAACCTGGGTTTAGACATACAGCAGGCTGTAATTAGCTGCTTCAATGGGTTTGCCCTGGATGTGTTCCGTGCTGAGGTATGCTTCTTTCTCTGATACAAAAGTCAGCCTTTCAATGTTTCTACCAAATTTACCTTTGGACTATGAAACAATAGATAGATTGCACATTTTTCTGTATTTCTTTTGTGTTTACATAGGAAAATACTTTAGTCACAATTACACAAAAGTAAACCCACAAACTGATGTGGCTTCATGTGATACGTCATATTGTAAAGTACTTTTATTATAAAGTAGATCTAATGGATTTCATAAAGCCACATCAGTTTGTGGGTTTACTTTGTGTAATTTTTTTTTTATATAGCAGTTCTCATTTACATAAAGAAAAAAGATTGCCCATTTTTTTGTTCTGGTTTTGGTGCTTTGCACCTGCACATTTCAACGTAAAAGCCTTGTTCCCCTATATCCTCTAGAGCTGAAAGGTTGTCTGTTCTCTATATTGGAGCAAATCTCGTTTATATGTGGAAAAAAGCTCTGTAATGCTTAAAAAAAACAAACCCTGTAATGGAGAGTCCATTCCTTTAATTGGAGAGATGATAGTCCTTTTTGCCATTCTCTGATTTTCATGAAAGTACAACCGGGTTGCCCATTTCCATAGGACTTCAGATCATCTTTTCTTATTCTCTCCCTCTCTCATTTGTACACATCAATTACTTGTAATAATTCTGTTTTTGACATCCCCATGGTGTCAATAAAAAAAGGGAAAGTTGTTTGACAGCTTGTTACTTCCGAGATGCAACTAAAACTTTCTAATGTCTACATCTCCCCGACTCTGTGTTTCATTTGATACTCTAAGAAAATGAGAGAACAGATTATTTGAAAAATAATCAATGCTGATAAATGATGGTATATAAATGAAAAAGGGAGCATGGTAGTCCTTCAGTGGATTTTTCAATAGCTTAAGAAAGGTAAAGATGGCAAATGAGTGGAAAGAAACAAAAGTAAGGAAACAAATTTTCAAATCTAGGGAGATCTTTTTTCTAGTCATCTTTACTGTCACTTTGCTGTCTAGCTTTATTGATTGCTATTAGACCAACATGCAAGGCAGGATATTGGTTCTTTGAACAATTTCGTATGTAAAAGGATGACTGAATGTCAGTAACAGTATGGACTGCTATAAGATGCGGTAGTACATGTCAGGTTTCTCAGAAATGCAAAGCAATACGAAGGGGACCTTTATTCTATTAGTGGCACCTGAATGGATGGTCCATGCGGCCTCTCCTTGTGTTAAGTGTGGCCTAACAAATTCTTCGCCCAAGCGGGTACAAGCTTTTTGGCCAATTATGGTCATCCAAAGACTTGATTTTTATTTTTTTTTTCGTTGTTCATCAGCAATGCGGGGAAGGCCAGGATGTGTTGCCCGAGCAGATTAAAGCAGTACTCTTGGATTCAGCCGGCTGCCCCAGTATGATGTAACTCTGTACTTGATCGGTAAATGCAACCTGCTCATATAGATGGAGGAACTAACTGTAGTGGTGCACCAAGAGTAGTTGGTAAGTGCATTTGCTCCTCATTCCCTTCGGTAGAGGGTAAAGGTAAAAGGTGAAGGTGCACAGATCCAAGCCCAAATGTTCGAAGCTTGATCTAACGTTATTCAGTGGAATATGTTTTGTAAACGTGCTTTGAAGCATGGCAAACTTATGGGGATATCTGAAATATCTTCAGCTTTAAGAATAAAAATGTTCCGCTTTTTCCTTAAACCTTTGCGAATAATATGTAATCCCTTGAATGCAGTCTGGCTGTCCAGTTTGATGGGTACCTTTTCATTTTTGATAACAAGAGTCTTGGATCTCTATATAGAATGCCATAATTCTGAACATGTCGAAGCTGAAAACGCCATCTCAATGCTACATTCAATCATGGATGGATGGATTGTCGACTTGGTTATGACTTACCATATTATTCAAAGGATTCCTTTCATCT
The DNA here is from genome assembly GCF_018687715.1 of Carya illinoinensis. NCBI lineage: Eukaryota > Viridiplantae > Streptophyta > Magnoliopsida > Fagales > Juglandaceae > Carya > Carya illinoinensis. Next base: position 255,426 of record NC_056755.1, on the reverse strand, counting down.
CTTGCAATCCCAATTGCCTATCTACCTCTTCATTCTTCTCCCTCCCATCCGCTTCCCCTCCTCCCATACCTTGTTGAATTCCTCAACATTCATCCTGTTGCTCAGATGACTAATACAAGAGGGGGGATAAATTGAGTTGTATTAAAAAAATAACAATTATAAATCAAATATATAATATAAAATATAAACAAAATATGAAATAACAATAAATATAAAGAGTAAGGGTAAGAGAGAAGTAAACTCAGTATGTTAACAAGGTTCGGCTCCACTGCCTACGTCCTCGCTTCAAGTTACCCCTTAAGGATTTCCAAATTCACTATTCAACCTCCTTCAGGTGAAGATAGAAACCTATTACACCTTTGAACAACACCGCTACAAAGGATCCGTGTAGAACACCCTCTACACTTGCAATCACCTTACAAGTGGTGATTCAACTATTCCCCGTATAGAATACTTTCTACACGCACAAGGGTTATACACACCCTTTTTCTGATACAAAAGCTGATAGTGGGTAGGTTATCAGAAAACACTCCTCAATGAGTGAAATAAGAACAATACAGCGCAAATTATATCTCTCAAAATGAATAAGGATTAAGGCTCAATACTTAGAGAAGAGAGAATGAAAGTTTTGAATGAATGTTGTATACTCTAGATGTTGTGAATGTGAAGCTCTCAAATGATCTATTTATAGGCATATGAAACTTCATATTCAAATTTAAAAAGATTCACATGTCAAAGACAACATCATTCACTTTTTCAAAAAATTCAAATAAAAGGTTATTCTTTTCCAATTGTCAAAGATAACATCATTCACTTTTTCAAAAAAATCAAACCTAATCTTTTACTTTTGACATATGACAAAATGAGCACACTTTCCTTTTCAAAAAATTCAAACCTAATCTTTTACTTTTTGTATATGACAAAATGAGCACACTTTACTTTTCAAATTTTTCAAACAAAATCATCTACCTTTTGTATAAGTCTAAAAAGCATCAAACACTTTTGAAAATATTCAAATAAAACATGCACATGTGAAAGATGACAATCAATCATCTTTAATATTTTCAAAGTTCAACCCTTTAATTAAGGCATGCACATGCAAAAGATGACAATCAATTATCTTTCAAAATTTTCAAATTTAATTTTCAAAAAAATTCATGCACATGTGGAAAATGTATTTTAATGGTTTATGATAAAATATTAATTTTGAGCATTAATCATAATTTTGAATTTTAAGAGATTTACAACATTACTCTATGACTTTAATGTGAATTTGTTTCCTTCTTGCTCATGCTTGGTTCTTTGATGTGCTTGATTCCATTGTGTGAACAACTTGAGTTTGAAACTCCTTTATTCTTTGAATTCATTTGTTATCATCAAAATCCATGTGTAGATTTATAATCACATGAAACTTGAAACCTTGGGTTCAACAATCTCCCCATTTTTGATGATGAGAAATACTTGATAGAACTTGAAACCTGTATTAATACTTAAACTCCACCTGAAAATATGCGTTAGTTTTTCAAGCAAAAGTATAAACATAATTTCAAGCATATATAACAAGTTTAGCAATTTAAACAATATTAATGTTCTAGTCTAAAACTTCTCCCCCTTTTGGCATTATTAAAAAGGATCCGTAACAAGTAAATGGACCTGAAGAAAACGGTGTGTTAGTAGACACTGTAGATAGTTTAAAAAAATAAATAAATTTCATCCGTCCGTGACCCGACAAGTGCGGCTGGAGATTTGAAAAAATCGCCTGATGTTGTTGACAAACGAGATTGAAGGCTCCGAGTTTCTAAAAAATGTCATTTTCACCGATCGAGAAAAAATACATTGCTCTTTGACTTGGATGATAACTTGTCTTGTTCTTTATGCTATCTCTATAAAATCAGTCATGAAGTTCATCCAATCCGCATCAAGTTTTCATCTCATCTCTATAACTCATCTGCATTCCTTCAACATTCTCGTTTTAAGCCTTCTATTCTTTTCTCAATGGCTCATTCTTCTAACATTTCTCTAGATCCATCTATGAGGCATTCTGCATCTCAACCTCCTGTCCTTTCTGCAGCTGCCATTGGTGCCATGTTGCAGCAAGAAAATAATAATCTGACTAATAAGTCAGATTCTGATGCTATTTATGACTTGGTGAGTCTTGGGACTCGCTACTCTTCCTCTATTGTTACTTTTTCTCAGCGGCTACAAGCCAAAAATCATGAAGTTGAAAAGCTCAAAGAACAAATTGTTGTACTTCAACAAATTGTTCAAGAGTCTTACACAAGGGAAGAAATCATTCGGCAGAAGAATAAACAGTTGAAATCTTTATTAGATTCTTCATTTCGCTTGCCGGTTCCCATGGATAAGAATGACATGATATTGTATGAAGAGAATAAGCGTCTCAAACATGACGCTAAGAATCTCAAGTTTATGTAAAAGTATTTAAAAAATTTATCTCTATTTTTATTGACTCTGGTCTATCTTTTAAGAGATATTCATAGCATGCATCATACCTATTTCTCTTCTGATCATACATAATCTATCTTCTGGTAAAAGTTTTGTGAAAATATCTACTAACTGATCGTGTGTGTTTGTGAACTCTAATATTATATCGCCTTTCTGCACATGATCTCGAAGAAAATGATACCTTATTTCAATATGCTTAGTTCTAGAATGTTGTATTGGGTTCTTTGAAAGATTTATAACACTTGTATTATCACATTTGATTGGAATGTGATTATACATGAGTTTAAAATCTTCAAGTTGTTGCTTCATGTAGAGAATTTGAGCACAACAACTACCCGCAGCAACATATTCTGCCTCAGCAGTAGATAGTGCAACAGAATTTTATTTTTTACTAAACCAGGAAACTAGTACATGACCTAAGAAATGACATGCTCCACTAGTGCTTTTTCGATCTATTTTACAGCCAGCATAATCTGCATCTGTGTAGCTGATTAGATTGAAAGATGTGTGCTTAGGGTACCATAACCCTAGGTTAATTGTACCACTAAGATATCTAAGAATGCGTTTAACTACAATTAAATGTGATTCTTTTGGAGATGATTGAAAGCGTGCACATAAGCACACACTAAACATAATATCTGGTCTACTGGCTGTTAAATATAATAAGCTACCAATCATACCTCAATATATTTTCGAGTCAACTGGCTTACCGGATTCATCTTTATCAAGTTTAGTTGATGGACTCATTAGTGTTCCAATTTCCTTAGCATTTTCCATCTGAAACTTCTTCAGTAATTCCTTAATATATTTTGATTGATTGATGAATGTCCTACTTTTTGCTTGCTTAATTTGCAATCCGAGAAAGAATGTAAGTTCTCCCATCATGCTCATCTCAAATTCTTCCTGCATAGTTTTAGCAAAAACTTGACACATATTTTCATTAGTAGTACCAAATATTATATCATCAACATAAATCTGAATCAAAAGAATTTCATCATTTTCATATTTAATGAAAAGAGTTGTGTCGATTTTTCCTCTTGAAAAACCTTTTTCAATCAAGAAACCACTAAGTCTTTCGTACCAAGCTCTAGGAGCTTGTTTAATTCCATATAGTGCTTTTGTGAGTTTGAAAACATGATTTAGGGAAATATGATTTTCAAAACCTGGAGGTTGCTCAACATATACCTCTTCATTTATAAAACCATTTAAGAAGGCACTTTTAACATCCATTTGAAAAAGTTTGAAATCTTTATAACAAGCATATGCAAGTAGCATTCGAATAGTTTCTAATCTTGCGACAGGTGCATATGTCTCATCATAATCGATTCCTTCTTCTTGATTAAAACCTTGGGTTACAAGTCGAGCCTTATTTCTAGTAATGACTCCGGACTCATCTTTCTTGTTTCTAAAAATCCATTTTGTTCCAATAATAGTATGATTTTTAGGTCTAGGAACAAGTGTCCAAACATCATTTCTTTCAAATTGATTCAACTCTTCTTGCATAGCTAGAATCTAAGATTCATTAAGAAGTGCGTCATCAATATTTTTGGGTTCAATTTGAAATAGAAAAGCAGTATGATTGCAAATATTTCTAAGAAATGATCGAGTACTTACACCTTGTGAAGGTTCTCCCAAAATTTGTTCCACTGGATGATCTTTCACAAATTTTTACTGTTTGGTTGCATCTTGTATTAAATTTTGATAATCTTTCCTGATGGCTCCATGTTGAACTTCCTCTATTGTTTTCTCTTTGTTGAGATTGAGACTTTCCGTATTATTTATACCTCATGTTTCTTCATCAATAGATTTCTTGGAGAGTGAAGAATTAGATTCATCAAATACTACATGCATAGATTCTTGTACAGTCAAAGTCTTTTTATTGAATACTCTATAAGTTTTACTATTAATATAATACCTGAGAAAGATACATTCATTAGATTTTACATCAAATTTGCCTAAATTATCCCTGTCATTCAAAATAAAACATTTGCATCCAAATACATGAAAGTAACCAATGTTGGACTTTTTATCGTTCCAAAGCTCATAGGGGGTTTTATCTAACTTAGACCTTAGCATAACTCTATTTATAACATAACATGCAGTACTTACCGCTTCGGCCCAAAAATAACTAAGCAAGTTGTTCTCATTGAGTATTGTTCTTGCCATCTCTTGAAGAGATCTATTTTTTCTCTCTACTACTTCATTTTGTTGAGGAGTTCGAGGAGCAGAAAAATTATGCACAAAACCGTTTTCATCACAAAATGTTTCAATATTTTTATTAACAAACTCTTTTCCCCTATAACTTCGGATACTTGAAATAGTATAACCCTTTTCATTTTGAATTCTCTTGCATAACTTGGTAAAGGCATTATGTGCCTCATCTTTATGAGTAAGAAAGATGACCCAAGTATATATAGAGAAATCATCAACAATAACAAATGCATAATATTTTCCTCCTAGAGTTGCAACTCTATTTGGTCCAAAAAGATCCATGTGTATCAGTTGCAATGGTCTAGTAGTGGAAATATGTTTCTTAGTTTTAAAAGAAGTTTTTGTTTGTTTACCAAATTGACATGCATCACAAATTTTGTCTTTAAGAAAATTTGTTTTTGGTAAACTTCTCACAAGATCATTTTTTGAAAGTTTGGAAATAAGTTCCATATTGGCATGACCTAATCTTCTATGCCATAGCCAACTAGTTTCATTTTGAGCTGAAAAGCAAATAGAATCTTGTGAGGTAATTTCTTCAAAATCGATTGTATAAACATTATTGTTTCTAAAAGCAATAAAATAAATATTACAATCATAATTATTCAAAATAATGCATTTATCCATTTTGAAAGTAACTGTAAATCCTTTATCACATAATTGACTTATGATCAAAAGATTATATTTTAAACCTTCAACAAGTAGAACATCTTCAATTATGAGAGAAGATTCATTACCAATTTTACCTATTCCCACGATCTTCCCTCTCGAGTTATCTCCAAATGTCACATGTCCTTCTTCTTTAGATCTAAGATCAAAAAACTTAATCTTGTCTCCCGTCATGTGTCTTGAACATCCACTATCTAAAAATCACTTGTTTTTACTTGTGGATGACTTCATGCATACCTATAAAAACAATTAAAATGATTTTTCTTGGTACCCAAGTTCTTTGGGTCCTTTATTTATTAGTATTAGAAAAAACAAGATTTTTAGGTACCCATATGGCCCTAACAGTCATTGTATGATTTCTTCTAATAGGACAAGTATGATAATTATGACCATTTCTATTACAGAAATTGCAAATAGTATGTGACATATATGAAGAACTTGAATGATTATAATAATATCTTTTTTTGACAAAATTATTTTTATGAAAAGAATTTTGATTATTGGTTTTTGATATAGAAGGATTATCAAAGAAATTTTTATAAGGTTTGTATTTTTGTTTTGGCATATATCCCAAGCCTGCCTTGTCAAAAACACATCTTTGACTACCAAGAAGTTTTTCAAAATTTCTTTTTCCATTCGTAAAGTTTTCAACAATATTTTCTAAATCGGTTTTCTTCTTATTCAATTCAAAATTTTCATCTTTCAAAATGATATTTTCTTTTCTTAAAATATCAATTTCATTTGTTAAAGAAAAATTTTTCTTTTTCAAAGCAGTATATTTGATACCCAATTTTTCAAATTCCCCATAAACCTCTTCTAAAACATTTTGCAATTCTTCATATGAAGGATTTTCAATATTATCAAGATTTGTTACCTCAATGTCATCTTTAGCCATAAGACAAAGATTTGCTGATTCTTCATTGCTTGCTTCACTATCTGAGCTACTTGAATCATCATCCCATGTAGTTTTCATTACTTTCTTGCCTTTGTTTCGATCTTTTTTTAGCAGAGGACAATCTGGCTTGATATGACCAGGTTTATTACATTTATAACAAATTAAAGTGTCATTTTTACCTGAATCTTTCTTGAAAAACTTTTTGAAGGATTTCCTCGGAGGAGTTCTATTTTTATTCAAGAAACCTCTGAATTCTTCTTGTTATCATCGCAATTTCTTCATCTTTATCGTCATTTTCCTCATCTTCATCACTTTCACTTTCATGAGGAACAGCTTTAAGTGCTAAGCTCTTCTTTGGCTTTCCTTCTTCTTCTCCTCTTTTCAATGTGTACTCATGGGTGATAAGTGACCCGATGAGTTCATTGACTTCGAGCTTCTTGAGGTCTCTAGCTTCAAGAATCACTGTAACTTTTGATTCCCAACGTTTTGGTAAAGAGTTGAGAATTTTTCTTACTATCTCCACCTTGGAATAAACTTTGCTAAGAGTTGTCAAACTGTTTATGATGTTAGTAAAATGAGTGTGCATACTAGAAATTGATTCATCATCATTCATCTTAAACATTTCATATTCATGAGTAAGAATATAAATTTTTGATTCCTTGACTTGTGAAGTTTCTTCATAAGTTACTTCCAAGTTATCCCAAATTTCCTTTGTCGTAGCGCAATTCATTATTTTATTAAACTCATTTCCATTAAGAGCATTATATAATAAATTCATAGCAATTAAATTTAAAGTATAAAGTCTATCGTCTTCACGATCAAACTCTTCTTCTTCCTTTTTGACCTTTACTCCATCAACCACTTTTGTTGGAATATAAAGTCCATTTACAATACATTTCCAGATTTCTCTACCTTGAGCTTGAAGAAATATTCTCATTCTAACTTTCCAGAATGAGTAATTATCTCCACAAAAGAGTGGAGGCCGATTGCTAGATTGACTTTCACCAAATGAAGCTGCAATGTTAGCCATAAGATATTAACTCAAAAGATAGTTAATCTTATAATAGAGCTCTTAGCTCTGATACCAATTGTTGCCTAGATGACTAACACAAGAGGGGGGTGAATTGAGTTGTATTAAAAAAATAACAATTATAAATCAAATATATAATATAAAATATAAACAAAATATGAAATAACAATAAATATAAAGAGTAAGGGTAAGAGAGAAGCAAACTCAGTATGTTAACGAGGTTCGGTCCCACTGCCTACGTCCTCGCCTTAAGCTACCCCTTAAGGATTCCCAAATTCACTATTCAACCTCCTTCAGGTGGAGATAGAAACTTATTACACCTTTGAATAACACCGCTACAAAGGATCCGTGTAGAACACCCTCTACACTTGCAATCACCTTACAAGTGGTGATTTAACTATTCCTCGTATAGAATACTTTCTACACGAACAAGGGTTATACACACTCTTTTTCTGATACAAAAGCTAATAGTGGGTAGGTTATCAGAAAACACTCTCAATGAGTGAAATAAGAACAATACAGCGCAAACTATATCTCTCAAAATAAATAATGATTAAGGCTCAATGCTTAGAGAAGAGAGAATGAAAGTTTTGAATGAATGTTGTATGCTCTAGATGTTGTGAATGTGAAGCTCTCAAATGATCTATTTATAGGCATATGAGACTTCATATTCAAATTTGAAAAGATTCACATGTCAAAGACAACATCATTCACTTTTTCAAAAAATTCAAATAAAATGTTCTTCTTTTTCAATTGTCAAAGACAACATCATTCATTTTTTCAAAAAAATCAATCCTAATCTTTTACTTTTGACATATGACAAAATGAGCACACTTTACTTTTCAAATTTTTCAAACAAAATCATCTACCTTTTGTATAAGTCTAAAAAGAATCAAACACTTTTGAAAATATTCAAATAAAACATGCACATGTGAAAGATGACAATCAATCATCTTTAATATTTTCAAAATTCAACCCTTTAATCAAGGCATGCACATGCAAAAGATGACAATCAATCATCTTTCAAAATTTTCAAATTTAATTTTAAAAAAAAATTCATGAACATGTGGAAAATGTATTTTAATGGTTTATGATAAAATATTAATTTTGAGCATTAATCCTAATTTTGAATTTTAAGAGATTTACAACATTATTCTATGACTTTAATGTGAACTTGTTTCCTTCTTGCTCATGCTTGGTTCTTTGATGTGTTTGATTCTATTGTGTGAACAACTTGAACTTGAAACTCCTTTATTCTTTGAATTCATTTGTTATCATCAAAATCTATGTGTAGATTTATAATTACATGAAACTTGAAACCTTGGGTTCAACACATCCGAATAATCGGAAGAGCACTTCTATTTGTAAATCGATGTAAACAACATGCCCGTTGTTTTGCAAATCAACTCAAGTCAGTCCGACTATGTTATTGATGTGGAGGATGTGTTCACTTGCAAATAAAACTTTTCAGTCAGAGGTAAGTATTATATTAATAAAAATTTCAACCAAATGGAAACAACGCTAGCTAACTGTTTCGGCGCTGTGCGTGCAGATATCGTGCATATATGTGTCACACATGCACATGAGATCTAGGGTTTGTGAGGAACAAAGACAAAGGAAGGGAAGGGGCTTCTGAAGGGATGCATGCAAGACAACTAGTTTAGTTTGCAGACGAGTTTCTCAATAGGCCTAGATCTAGATGTGGGTTTATGTTAAGTAGTTTGTTTTATTTGTAGCTTGCTGAGCCTCTATCCATTTTATTTACTTGGTTGAACTTCTTTTAAATTAATAATTGTTGGGTTTTACTAAATAGTTGTGTATATATATATATATATATGTATCTTTGGGGAATATTGTAAGAAGGATCTAAATTTCTTTTTTCCTTTCTATCTTCCCTGGAGGCACTCTCTTCGTTTTCATGTGATTTTCTTTTATTTATTTGGTGTGTTACAATATATACCTCTATATCAAACACCTGGGAAGTTACTTTCCTCATTCTCCAATCCAACTGACTACCATGGAGTCGAGTGAGATTCAAGTCTTGATGGGGTCATGGCAAAGAAACATATTAAAACTAAACACAATAGAAAGATGGGTACCTCGAACGCACGATCCATAAGTGACTGAGTGGCCATGGCCAGTTCTGCGTAGATACCAAATCAGATTAAAGGGATACCTATTGTCAACTACATTCTTGCTGCCTTTATAAACCAAATTTGAGACGAAATAATTTCAATAGCCTAGCAATGTTAAGAACGTTACTTTTGCCTTTTTCAATTTTAAATTTTTTCTTTACTTTTCTTCTTTTTCTTATCACTATTATTAGTTTTTCCCACTTTTCTGAATTTACCCCATATTTTGAAACATTTATTTATTTTAATCTATGTTCATTGTTTTATAGAGGGTACTTTGGAAGTGAATGCGGACCACATAATCCTTCTACTTACTCATTTGGTTACACAATTCAAATAAATGAGATGATTTATTTTGTTAAAAATTAAATATAATATTATTATAATATAATTTTTTAATATAATTTTTATTTTAAAATTTGAAAAAGTTGAATTATTTATTATATTTTGTGTAGGAGTTTGAAAATTTTGTAACAGTTATACGAGATTAAATGAGATGAAATGATTTGATTTTACATAACCAAACCAGTTTATTCTGCAATATAAAATTGATGAGGCCCCATTTCATGATAGTATTCCAAGACGGGTAATGATAGATTTACTATCGCCTACCACTTGTTTAGTACTCCATAATGTATTTGAAATTTTTATTATTTTATTTTAAGTATTTTTTTAACATCCTTAATGATTAAGAGAAAATTAAAAATATATATAACTTCACTAATAATTACTTTCCTAATCATAAAGTAAAAAATAAATAAAGGGAGTAGTAATCGGGAGTGATAGGAAATAATAAACTTATCATTATCCTTCCAAGTTATTCAAAATGAATTGGTAGTTACTTTTAAGTTACTGATGACGATATACTACTCTTGAGTTCGACAAGAACATGATTTAAAATAAGTAGTTTTGGTCAAAATGCATTGATCTGACAAGACACTGTTAACAAACCACTCAATTGCTTGTCAACCCGTGAAACTCATAATCAATCCATATAATATGAATAAATTTTACTTTCAAATTTTATAAATGAGTTTTATATGCATTTTTTTACTCTTGGGATTCAATATTAATATTAGTATTTAACTATTTGATATATGAAACTATTAAACATTTTTTGTTAATATGTAATTTTATTTTATAAACATATTAATTTTTTATATATTATTGATAATAAAATATTTTATAATGAATCCATTTGCAATTGTGAAGTATTTATATAGTTGTCCTTATATTATATATGAATTTATATTAATTGGGTTAAAAAATAAATATATGAGTTAGCTTAATCTATTTATATTAAACAAGTTAAACGGGTTGAGACGAGTTAAATAGATCGGGTTAAAATTAATCTAATAAAAATTAATTATCAAATGGATTAAACAAATCCTATCGTATAACTCGTTATCTATACGAGTGGTATTAGAATTTTAAAGTTTGATTTATTTAATTAAATAGGTCATATTCAAATTAACACAATTTAATATTCATAATTTAACATCACACAGAGCGAATGCGCAAATTCGAATCCCCGACCCTGTTTTAGGTTAAAATTTTCGAGTATTGGTTCTCAATGCTCATAAAACGCAGGACGGACACAACAAAAAGGTGTACAAGAGACTAGGCCCACGAGCCCAACTACCCTCTCAGTAATTCCCGTTGCGCCGACATTGCATAGTGGGTTGTTCCCAATTGAAATCAACTCCGATTCCCTTCCTCGTTCTTCCAGGGAGGCGGCCATGGAAGACAGTTTCAAAGTCCGCGTAGACAAGATCTTCGGCTCCTTAGCTTCTTCAACACCACCCGCAACAGCAACAACAATTTCGTCCTCTTCTCTCTGGTCTCTCACGGACGACGAAATCCAGAAGAGAGAATGGATCCGTGACAAGACCATCCCCGAACCCGAGTTCGAATCTTTCTTCTGCAACTCCCATGGTAAAGGGTTGCAAAAATTCAATAGTCCTATGGAACTGAGGGACGAGCTGGAGAGGGACCTCGAAGACCTTGACGATGATGACGCTGGTGATGAACCCCAGCGGCGACCGTCGAATAAACCGGAAGACAACGACGATGAAGAGTGGAACATTAAGTCTAGTATTGGCCAAGACTGTACTTTGGATTACGAGGTATGTAAATAATTTTTATTTATATTTTTTGCTTTTTCTTTCTGTTTCTGCCGTCTTTTTTGGATGTTAGGCTTTAGCTTATGTTAAAGATTTTGTATGTGTAAAGAACGGAAAATGTTTAGAAAGTAATTCCACGGTTTGCAATGACCAAAATGAGGATATGATTACTTATCTGCGTGCTGGGTTTGTGTTGTGAAATGTTATATATTAAAGTTTGATGGGTTCACTTCCTAAAATTTCTTATAATTTAGATAAAACTAAGATTTTTTAAAATTTTTTCTTAAATTTTACTTATTTTTAAAAAAATTTATTAATTCCATTCAATATCTTTTCTCTATTCTATTAAAATAATATTTATATTATTATTTTATTATTTTTTTCTCTTATTTCTATTTACAAACTTAATTATTCAATATTTTTTGTTATGTTTTTAACTATTACTCTAGTAAATATTTTAAACAAAAATTTAAATTATTTTTTGTGAGTATGACAAGAATTTTAAAATTAATTTTTTTTATATTTTCGAAATTATTTAAATTATTTTTGAAATTATTATTTAAAACTATAACAAATATGAGTATGATAGAAAATATAGATGATTAGAAGTAGATAAGTATAATAAAAAGTTTAAATGATTGGAATAAAATATTAATAAAAAATAATTTGGATGTACAATTTAGAAAACTACTTTATATCTCATAAACAGTTTTTTTAAAAAAGAGATTCGGAGGTAGAGATGATTTTAATGAAATTCCAAATTTTTTTTATCAAATTATAGAAAAAATATACCTATATAGTAATAGTAATAATAGTTTTGGGTTTGTCATTCTGCATAGTAGAGAAAGATGATAGATTTTATCAGAAGTGAGATTCGTTGTCTGGGCAGGAAGACAGAGATGAATACGACAAACTGGCTATTGGCGGGGAAAAGGCTGAGCATCGGTTGTACATGAGGGATGTAACGGATTATGCTATAGACGTAGATTCTTGCAATGAGCTTCCCGATTCTTTTGAGGAAGTTGCTAGGGACCCGCGGGCGAATCACTTGGCTGCAAAACTTAGGCTGAGAGAGGATGCAGAAGCCGCTCAGAAAATCGATTCTTTGCGGGTCTCCGAGAAAGATATAACGGGAGGGGAACATCTTCAAATCAACACATCTGAGGGCGGTGTTAACCTGAAATCTATTCTCAAGAGAAAGGAGGCTCAATTGGATTCGAAGTCAGAAAAACGTGTCCGGTTTGAACTCGAGTATGAAGATGATTGTAATGGAGGTGTTTGCAATGAGGCTAACTTTTCCACTCAATGCTATTCTTCTGCAGTTCCGGATTATGTACGAAATCCTTCGAAATATACACATTACACTTTTGACTCATCAGCCGACATGGATGAAGCATCTAACAAGCAAGCCTATATGGACTTTCTCAAGCTGATAAAGAGGTCAAATAATTTCCAATCACAGCCAGATGCTTTCATTGATCTACCCGCTGTCACGTTTATACCAAAAAGAAAAACGGATGATACTATAATGGCCAAGAAACCCGCTGCTGCTTTGAGGCAGAACGAGAAGGATGCTGTTGGAAGTAAGTTTCTGCATAGGAGAGAGTTGCCTACTGGAATTGCAGCTGGGGACGTGGAAGCCGGTGAAGTTTGTGCAATGGAGGAAGATGAAACGGAGCCGGTAGCTGATGGAAGAAACAGTTCGCAGAGACTGGGCCGAAACTATAGGACCAAATCTGTTGTTTGACTTTGATCACCTTATGAGCTCAAGCATTGAGCATGGCCTTGAAAACCTCTTTTTACCTGGTGTTTAGATGGTAAGCTCTGTAACCTAGTTAATAAAAATAATTTTTATTCTATTATTAACCTTGTTTCGTGTGGCCTGACGATGAACGTGCATGTTGTTCTTTGAATATTTTGGATCTGTCCGTCTTCAGCTAAATACCTCTTGTAGTGCCTTCTGATTTTGGTGTCCATCATTTGTATAAAGACGACGACCTTCTCGTGCACTTTTAACTCTGTTGATCCTTATTGTCTTCCGACCAGAGAGTGAGATTAGCATGGAGGCACTGATGATTGGTCACTTTTAGTTGGGTTGGGCAGGGTTTCAAAGCGTTAAGCATTGAAAAATTGTATATATTATACTACTATTTTACTTATATCTTATTAATTAAAATATGACATATTTATTACTATTAAATGATATAATTTTATCATTTAATTTTATTATTTAATGATGATAAAGGTGTTGTGTCTTATTTAATGGAATGAAAATACGATGAAGAGCATTCTCTGCCCTCCACTTCTCGTCACTCGGAATTGTTCATCCACGTTAATGTTATTCACTACCACGCAGATTAATCCGCAGTTCAAGGTGTTCCATTTAAGAGGTCTGACACACAAAGTCAAATCCCATAATAATAGTTATCGAGTTTTGCTATATATAAGCACAGTTGCACACTAATTTGTGTACCAACACTGATTTATTTATACTTAAAATTTAAATTAACACTGTTTTTAATAAAACCTACTTTTTAATCAATCACATCATATTGATGCATAGATTAGTGCACAATTATACTTGTAACTATACTTTTCCATAGTTACCATATGACCATAAGAACCGGTTCGTGGCAACCTTGGGGGCCTGCCTCCGTCATCGACTCATCGTTTGCTCACAGTACTAAGGACGAAAAAAAAAAAAAAAACACTCATTAGCGTGGGAAGAACCACGGTTAGCATGTCATGTGGGATAACGTTGCCCCCAACAAAATAAGTTTAGGGCCAGATCTTAGCAATAAATTATTTTTAATGATTTGTGAATAACCACCTTTTACGTTCAGCATTACCTGAAAAGCAAGTTACCCGCATTGTCAATTCTTTTTTTATTTTTTTATTTTTTCTAAGCAAGCTTGAATATATATAAAAAGAGAAAATTACAAGAAATAAGGAGGGTCCTTCCCACTATCAATGTACAGAATATAAGTTAGAATACAATTTAAAGGAATGTTACCAAACTTCAAGTTTGTAGCTGTCCATTATGCCACTGAATGCGCGAACTTATTTTAAAATCTATAAATTTTTTTAAAGCTCAAATATTTGCGAGATTTCAAAGAGCTTTCTGTGTCTTCTGAGATTTGAGCAATTTGCCTAACAGCAACCTCCTCATAGATAGAAGAAATGACTAATTGTGAATCACCCACCATAAGGATAGATGAATGGTTGAGATGTTCCGCCATTTTGAGAGCTTATTGATGCTAAAGCTTCTGCTATTACTGGAGTCGTGGTAGGATTTTCCTCAATCCATATTTCTAAAGTCTCTCATTTTGTATTCATGCTTACTGCTAAGACTACAGAGAAAGAATTTCTGACAGCGGCATCAAAGGAGATACAGATTTGATTTTAGAGAGGTTTCTGCCATAACTTCTAAACTGAAGTGTTTTGCTTTTCGTTCCAAGCATGTAGATTTTCTTGATATAAGTAGTTCAACTGTCGTGATGCTTTTTGAAGGGAGAGGCTGATGTTGTTGTGAACTAAGTCATTCCGAAACCTCCATATGAAATCCATAATCAAGATTGCAAATAGTCTAAAAGGTTGTTTATCTTGTGAATTGAGGCCCAGCTTTTGTTTGGGGTTTAAGATGAAAATGAACCAATCATTCATAGAATTTATAGTCAAGAGTAGAGATTTAAAGGCCATTTACTCTTACTCCACAAATTTCTAGAAATGGGACATTCAATGAAAAGATGTAGAAGGGTTTCTTTGCTACCATCACAAAAAGGGCAGTTTGTTGAGAGGATACTGGAGATGAATCGTTTTAATCTTTCTCTAGTTAGAAAAATATTCCATAGGATTTTCCACAATAGGAGTTTATGACGATCATGGATTTTGAAATTTCATATCTTTTTTTCAGCAAATATTCGGAACGATTATTCTAATGGTGCTTGTCATGTTGGAAACAATATGATGGGTTGATTTGACAGAGAACCTGTCATTTTGAGTTTTTGTCCAAATGAAGCGGTCTAGTCTTTGTGTTATTGTGGATAAATGGATTTTTTGAATTTCTAAGACACTGTTGTGTTGAAAAAGGGATTGTAATTTTTGAAGATCCCAGGACCTATTTGTCGGATTGATCAGATCTGAAACCTTTAGGCTTGGCAAAAGGTCCGCTAGAGGGTTTAAAGGAAAATGTTTGAAATTTTCCAAGGAAGGGATCCATGGGTCTAACCAGGCTCTCACCGATAAACCGTTAGTGATTTTGAAACACATACCTTTTGCCAGCAGTGGTCTTGTTTTCAGTATTCCTTTCCATAAACTTGAATCAGTAATCTTTGAAGCAACATTTGTAAAGGTGGTTGATTTCAGATATTTTTTTGTAAGAAGCTTGTGTCATATACCCACATTTGGTTGACTCATTTCCCAGCCTGTCTTTGCTAATAAAGCGACATTCATGTTTTCCATCTTTCGTAGTCCCAATCCTCCTCCTTTTTTTGGTTGACAAATTGACTTCCATGATTTTAAGCATAGCTTGTTCTTTTGGTTTTTTGTGGTTTCCCACCAGAAGTTTTTGAAGCTTGTATTCAGGGACTTACAAATAGACTTTTGAAGCATATGCGTTGACATTTGATAAGTAGGGATGGTGCTTGCTACTGTTCTGATGAGCATAGATCTACCAGTTTGAGATAGCAATTTAGATTTCCAACCTTCTAATCTTTTGTTTATTTTCTTCATCATCTCTTTGTAGTCTCATTTTTTGGAGAGATTAAACGTTGTATGAATTTCCAAGTATTTCATATTTTATGACGATTCTTTGTATGACAAATTCTCCAATATTTTCCTCCTCGCTACATGGCTTGTATTTTGAGTTATGTAAATTGAGGATCTACTCTGATTGATCTGTTGGCCTGACTAGTCTTGATATTTTGCTAAGGCATTTTTTATGGCCTTTGTCGATTTTTCTTTTGCTTGCCCAAAGATTATAAGATCATCTACAAAAAGAGTGTGAGAGATGGGAGGGCTTTCTCTACTGATTTTTATGCCTTCCAATAGTCTGGTATTTTTAGATCTTACCAATAGCCTTGAAAGAATTTTTGTGCATAAGATGAAGAGAAAAAGCGAGATGGAGTTCCATGGACCCATTCTTTCTTCGGTGTATTGTCGTTGATAGATGATAAAACTTTGTATTTAAGTCTGTTGTTGTGAGCCAATTGATTCTCAACTTTTGCCTCCAAAAGAATTCTTCATTCGCTTGCTGATCTTGAAGTTTGTGGAGAAGGTAATTTTCTCTGTAAATTCGGTTGGTCTGACGTGGTGCTATGTGATTGACTAAGCTCCATCTTGATTTGCTGGATATTAGACTGGATTCTCCCGAAGTGATTTTTATTCTAAATTTTGAGTTTTTTTTATTTATTTCCTTGATCTTGCTACACAGAATAAAGGACCCGCCTTGTCAGGCTTTTCGCCTAAACCACTTGTTTCATCTCTAAATCCCAGAAAGTGACATGGATCCATGGGATTACCTTAGAAAAATGAACTTTCACTGCCAATTTGTCCAACGGCAATCAAATTAGACAGCGTTTACTAAACAATAAGATGTATAGATCACAATAGCTGTGCAGAACTGCAGATATTGAACGTAATGCAATCAAGTGGGCAACCTTCACTCTAAAAGTAAGAAACAAAAACTTGAGTTACAAAATATAATTGAAATTAAAAAATCAAAATAAATTCCTACCAACTTATTTCACGCGTTTCATTGATCTTCATAAAAATTGCTATATCAAAAGTTAGTTTCTTCACTCAGTTACAAAATCAGTAAAGAAATGGGTAACTCCAGGTAATGATGCAGTGGCACCCACGGTCGATGACGTGTACTAAAACCACCAAAAAGAGGGGAATCAGAATGTAAAGGTTAAATCAGTAGAAGCCGGTGAACAACAGTTCGTGTACAAATGTTGGTTGGTGCAACCAATGATGTTGGGCAAAAAGAGCAGATGGGGGGAAGTTCTTTTTCAGAACAAGCGCTTCCTACAATCTGCAGCACCACAGTAACAAGTCATCTGTTTTATCTTCCCATCCGGGCCATACACACTATCAAGGGCATAGCCGTAGTCATATGTCAGCTCCTACAAGCAATAAACAGCGGATTTGATTACTTCAAACTTCACTCACAGATATCTCTACATCGAAAGGAAAAATTGAAATAAACTACCAAGAATGTCAAGGTCCAATACAAAGAAAACATTTCCGGGACATATCAAGTGACAAATTGACTCCAAAGACAGTGCACTTCACTGCACTAACGAAATATCACAGCAAGGGAATAGAAACCACGGCTGTTTGCCTAGCAAGCAGTTCTGCTAATAACAGAGTTGACAATCAACGTATATCATAACTTTGGCACAGGCTCTATAAATCATATAACTCCAACCAAATCGCATATCAAAGGCATTCCATGTGCCCCAACTAGCCTGCTTAAAGTAAGCATATACCTGTATATTCCTCCAGCCTTATCAGTATGCATATGAAATTTTTAAAAACAGGCTCATTTCTGAATATGTAAAAGGATGAATAAGAAGTTAAAAGTTAACAGTTCAAAAATTTGAACCATGCCCAAATTCATGATGTCAACATGTGCACATACTATGATGATTAATTAACCATGTAATATATTTTAACACGTACATGCTGCACCAATTGTCATCAACCAAAGAGAGATCAGAATCACTTTTTGTAAATAAATAGGACGGGATATCAAAGTTATCCATGTTTTAGACAGTGTTAGTAAAAGCATCCTCAAGTGCAGAGCGAAAAAAGAGAAGCACATTTAGATCACGCTTTTTTCAGTTAATTTGAAGCATAAAAAGTGTGCTTTTGTTTTTTTTTCTTTTTTTCTTTTTTTGCAAAAATAAAAAAAAAATAGCAGTTTTAAGCATCAATGTTTATCAAGCACCATCAATTTAGATGAAGTACATAAGGAAGATGAGAAGGTTACACATCCTTTGATGACAATGATGATGGTTCTATGCTTAATGATGATGATGATTATATACTTTCGGATTGCATATATTGCTTTTTTATTTTTATTTTTTAAGTAAAAATGTGTATTCCTTACATTTGCATAAAAGTCGATACCTACAACTCCTGTGTTTTTTTGGGGATTGCCTGTTGGGAATATTTTCATTCAAGTACTTTATTTTGATTGCGGCTATCATGTATCATTGTAGTGTATATTTTGCTAATTACAAGAGAAGTAAATAAAATGCTATGATTAAACTTATGTAATTAGTTGATCTTTTTTTTTATAGGTGTGTTACTATCTTGATTGTCATGTTGCATCATACACTTAACAAAATGAGTTAATAGGCCAAATATATTACTATCTTGCCATTCTAAACTTTTTTTTATATATTGTATTTTATGAATATTTTGCTATTACATATTGATCTTTAAAAATATGCACTTTACTTCAACTGAATGTGTGATGGCATCTGCACTTTAGTTCACTTGTCGTTTTCACCAATGCTAGTTTCGAAGTCTTCAGTAGTGAGGGGTGGCAGATGGAGAGACATGCAAATGTTCAATATCCATATTTAAACAAAATCCATATTTGAACACAAAACCCAGCAAAGGTAGACTAATAATTGTGTTTGAGAGAGAGAGAGAGAGAATAACCTGCAAAGGAGGTATGTTGTCCGCCGCAAATAGCATTACTCGAGCAAGTTTGATGTCATGGTGTGAGCTCAAAACACATTGGACGAAAAGATTAGGCTCACAACTGTGATTAATAAACCTGGCAATGTTTCCAGTGGATCCTGCATCAATGCAAAACTCAGGCACAGTCTCAGATTTCAGGTCATCAGGCCGGCCTGAAGAAATGATTGTTGATACAGATACATCTCGTAATCGCCTCTGTTAAGGAAAAAATGTAGGACAAAATAAATTCAGTGTGCCATGGAAGGAAGAAAAATAAGTGAGTTCATTAATAGGTCATATAAAATGATTTAGTTTTTTCACCATAGAAGAACTCCCATTAATTAATCATGATATTTGTCTCTTTGAAATTAATTAATGAGATCATATTAGTAGACAATGGAGGAGGAACAAGTCAGACATGCAAACAACTTTTCTTTTAAGTACCTTCAAAATACATTCTTGTCTTTCAAGAAGAATTTAAAACTTTGTGATTCATACTTCAGTTAGCACTACAATCCAATACATAAGTAGAACAACAAGAATGATCGAAGGCTTAGCAGGGCAAAGGATGATAATAAATTCATAATGTAATATCTACTAGAGTTAAGGTAGCTATACCTCTCTTCCACCAAGACCCCTCATTGTTTGCAAGCAGTCAATGTCAAAAATATAATTATTCTCAGAGACATTATCCAAATCCTGAGTCCGCATAAGTATTCCTGTGTACTCACAAACTGGTGCCCCCGAAGGTATGAAGTCCCAAGATCGAACAGCCCAACCTTTCTTTGGAGTACGGAAAACCTGTTGACACCACCAATAGGTTTCAGGGGTTAATTAGAATATTTTGACCGTTCTAAATGGACAATGAACATTTTAGGTAACTTAAACAAATGAAAACCTCAAGTCGATACTTCAGTCCTCTCTGAGACGTTCGGTTTACACAATCTGGTCCACAGCCACATTTTGGACCACACTCAAAGACAACATCCTTGGCTTCAATTAATCTGTGAGGTGCAACATTAGTAGGACTCATCAAATAAACTACTAGAACGTAAATTTTCTAAAGCTCATAAAGTCCTCCCACCTAAACAAAAGTAAGCAAATTCAATTGAGGCTATAACTGAATTCACTTCTCACCTGCCACCGTCACGTGATACATAAGGGAAGTCAGAGCCATTAAGCATAGCACAGGCACAAATCTTGGGGTCCACACAGTGTCCTTTGCAACTGCATCCAGTGGCATTTGTGGGAAGCTTTACATTTTTTTCCACTTGAATAGACTTGCAATACTTGAAACCTGAAAGTAAATATGTAGCAAGCATAGCATAGCACTTGAGAAGAAATAAAGTACACTCACTCAATCTGAAGAACAGTACAAAAAGAGAATGTAAAAGGCAGATAATAAAAAGACAGGATGCTACAACTACCAAGAAAGCATAACTACATATAAGTCAAGGATGACATTGTTTGATCCCCGGGTCCAGTCCTCTTAAAAACACATTATTTAGTGGCTGTTGAGAAAATAATGGGAATAAATCATTTATAGGGAATAAACCAAATAATTTATTCATAAAAAAAAAAAAAACAAGGACTAATAATTAGACGTTATAGAACAAATGCAAAGCATTAGCCATCCCTACTTTTCTTTCTGAGGCAGCAAACCAACTTCAACAACTAAGGTCGATTAACACAAGTTTAGGAAAAAAATAGTTAAATTATTGACAAAAGAAATGCTAGAGATACGCATTTTGGTTGCACTAAACTTCAAGAAAAGCATATGCTGAGCTTGTTAAGATGCTCATCCAAGCTATTTCGCAACAAGCACAACTGGAGCTCGGACTTAAGCTCAATATCTCAGCTCTTCATAAAACCTTAGCAAAGCCAACCTCAAGGAACAAACTTTTCATTCTGTTTAGTTGCATGCCTCCCCCACCTTTGGCTTTCCTTTTCCGTGCTCCTCCATTCACATGATCTCTCTTGCCAACCCACAAGCCTTGAGCCAACATGGCAGGATGTAATCTACCTCAAAACAAATAAATTAACCCAAATTTGGGAAATAGGCAAAACCAAGGACCTAATGAAGCCGGTAAAACAAGGTTGTTGGGGATACAAATCAATTAAATAAAGCAAGAAGGATCTAACAAGGGTAAGCTTAGAACGGACTGAAACCATGCAATGAGTCAACTAAGAGTCTAAGACATGTCACAGGCAAGCAAGAACTCCCAAACTCTTACATAAGATAAGATAACATAAGATAAGTATCCATAGTAAAGATGCCAAAATTGATAGTTCAACTTGCCTATTGGTGCAACAGGTGGATCATCAACCAGATTTGTAGCAGGAATGGGAAGACTTTCTTGACCACCAGTAATGTCCTCGCACACCAACCTTAACCAGAAAGCAGAACATCTTAAGCAAAATTATAAGTTTACAACTCAGAATATATAAGATCTTTGATACATTGTTTTTTACATACCCACGTATTTCGGACACAGATTGAGGCACGCGTCCAAAAGAAAAGTGAACCTACAATAAGAGTGAAACTACATGAAACAAAGGTTCATTAAAGGCTCATTGGTTTGCCAATAAGACTAATCTAGATGAGTATGGGATCCAAAGTTTTCACAAAACAAGAGCACAATTAAACAAGGTACACTGCATCCAAATTTTACTTGGTATCTGATTAAATATGGAAGGCCAAACATGTCATCAAAGACAAGATTAAACATCAGGTCAGAAAAAATCTATTACTTCTATAATTTCTGATGCATCTCCTTTGTATTCGATTGAGCCGCTTCATCATTTTATTTTATTTTTAACTTTATTTTCATTGACCTGTCCCAACCCTTTACAGTGCTAAAAAAGACTTTTCATTGTATTGTCATTATTACCATAATAAACCCACTAGGTTTTTTGACATTAAGATTAAAAGAAGGTTTGAAGACAAAAGGTTTCCTACCATTTATGACTACTAATTCAAAAGAGAAGAAAAAAATGCATCGTATAGTGGTTATTGATTTCCCAGTACTTGTCTCTTTGACTTTCCTACACTTTTTTTTTTTATAAGTAAAACGAAATTTTATTCAACAAATGTAATAGGCAAAGCCCATGTACACAGGAAGTATAAAAAAGAAAACACCTAATTACATTCTAAGAAGGGGAAAATGAAGACAGAAAATCATGAGCTGAAGCCCCATCAAGCCCTAAAGCAGAAAACCATTGCAATAAAGAAAATACAAAGAATTTCCAGATTTCCTCTATAGTGCGCTCCTTGTTATTAAAGGATCGCTCGTTCCTTTCCCACCAAATACACCACATGAGACACCAAGGAACCATCTTCCACACCGCAGCCACTTGTTTAGAACTATGAAGCCCAATCCAGCACACAAGCAAATCCACTACTTTCATCGGCATCACCCAAACCAACCCAACTCTACTGAACACACCACCCCACAATGCCTTTGCCATCTCACAGTGCAAAAGTAAATGATCCACAGATTCCCCATGTTTCTTACAAATGAAGCACCACTCCATAATAACAAAACCCTGCTTTCTCAAGTTATTGATCGTCAACATATTTCCAAGTGATGCTGTCCATATGAAAAACACTACTTTGGAAGGCACTTGAGACCTCCAGATTTGCTTCCATGGAAAAGGAGAACAATGCTGAACAGTCAAAACCTTGTAATAAGACCGTACCGAGAACTTTTTACTTCCCGTTTGCTTCCATGTCAATTTATCCCTCTCCTTACCCCCAACCCGCAGGGAATATAGGAAGCTGAAAAAATCAGACACCTCATCAAGTTCCCAGTCCAGTATTTAAGTCTTCTACCATTTTATTATTACTTTTCCACCAACGAAAAAAGACGATTCATTTTGTTGTAGCTATTGACTCATTCGTTATTTACCCAGTTGGCTTCCTCACCTCTTAACTATTCTACTTTAATTATTTTCCCACATTGCGGAGTTGACGACTATTAATTTAGAATAGCACTCAACTAGCCTCCAATAAACTCTAAATATCATCGTACTAGACAATGTTAGTATACTAACATCTCTAACAAGGTAGCCATAAAGGAGCACATTGTCCACTTTTATGATCAGCTTCTCAAAGATCAACACCCATGGCGGCCTAAGGTAGATGGGCTGACTTTGGACACTATCGATGCCCCAAGTGCAGTGTGGTTGGAAAGGTCATTTGAAGAGGAGGAGGTGTTTAAAGTTCTAAAAAAGGGATGGGAAAAGACAAGGCCCCAGGCCCTGACGGTTTCACAATGGCTTTCTTTCAGGCTAGCTAGGACATTGTCAAAAAGGATATTATGAAGGTATTTCTTGAATTTCACTCATTCTTGAAATTCGAGAAAAGTCTCAATGCCTCATTTATCGCCCTTATTCCAAAAAGGGCAAGGTCAGTGAAGGTGCAGGATTTTCGCCCCATTAGCTTGGTGAGTGGGGTCTATAAAATTATCACCAAAGTGCTAGCTCAGCAGATGAGAACGGTAATAGGGAAGATTATATCGAAGTCCCAAAATGCCTTCGTGAAAGGGAGACAAATTCTTAACTCGGTCCTCATTGCTAATGAATGTCTGGAAAGTCAAGTCAAATCCGACACTATTTTATGCAAGTTGGATATGGAGAAAGCTTTTGATCATGTAAATTGGGACTTCTTGGTATACATACTTAGCAAGTACGGCTTTGGGGAAAGGTGGTGCCAATGAATGAAGCATTGTATCACTACTGTCAAATTTTCTATCTTGGTGAATGACATTCCTAAAGGTTTTTTCAATAGCTCTCGAGATCTGCAGCAAAGGGACCCTTTATCACATCTTCTCTTCATTTTAGTAATGGATGTTTTAAGCAAAATGTTGAATGGAATGGTGGATGGAGGTTTCATCTCGAGCTTCTCAGTAAATGCCTCCACTCACGGTAATCTCTCAATTTCTCATCTTCTCTCCGCATATGACACATTGATTTTTTGCAAGCCGAATCTTGATTAGATTAACTCCCTAAGGGCTCTATTGCTCTATGTCGAAATCGTCTCTAATCTCAAGGTCAATCTTGCAAAATTGAAAATTGTTCAAGTTGGTGAGGTTGATAATCTAAGCAAACTGGCTGATTTCCTAGGCTGCAAGGTGTCATCCCTGCCTATGAAGTATCTTGGTCTCCCTCTGGGGGCCCCTCATAAATCCAAGGCTATATGGGACAGGGTTGTCAAGAAAATCGAACGCAAACTCGCGGGTTGGAAGCGACTCTATCTTTCCAAAGGTGGCAGAGTCACTCTTATTAAGAGCACTCTTGCTAATCTTCCCACAGTTTCTCTCCTTATTCTCCTTGCCTGCAGGTGTGGCGCATAGATTGGAGAAGACCTTTTGTGATTTCCTATGGTCACATCTTCTCTTCATTTTAGTAATGGATGTTTTAAGCAAAATGTTGAATGGAATGGTGGATGGAGGTTTCATCTCGAGCTTCTCAGTAAATGCCTCCACTCACGGTAATCTCTCAATTTCTCATCTTCTCTCCGCATATGACACATTGATTTTTTGCAAGCCGAATCTTGATTAGATTAACTCCCTAAGGGCTCTATTGCTCTATGTCGAAATCGTCTCTAATCTCAAGGTCAATCTTGCAAAATTGAAAATTGTTCAAGTTGGTGAGGTTGATAATCTAAGCAAACTGGCTGATTTCCTAGGCTGCAAGGTGTCATCCCTGCCTATGAAGTATCTTGGTCTCCCTCTGGGGGCCCCTCATAAATCCAAGGCTATATGGGACAGGGTTGTCAAGAAAATCGAACGCAAACTCGCGGGTTGGAAGCGACTCTATCTTTCCAAAGGTGGCAGAGTCACTCTTATTAAGAGCACTCTTGCTAATCTTCCCACAGTTTCTCTCCTTATTCTCCTTGCCCGCAGGTGTGGCGCATAGATTGGAGAAGACCTTTTGTGATTTCCTATGGGGTAATTCGGAGGATATGAAAAAATTCCATTCGATCAAATGGGAAAAGGTTTGTACACCTATGGCTAATGGTGGATTGGGGCTCCGCAACTTGAGAACCTTCAACAAGGCCCTACTTGGTAAATAGTTATGGAGATACCACAAGGAAAGAGACGCCCTTTAGAGGGAAATTATTGACAATAAATATGGGAGCTTACGGGGAGCTTGGTGTTCCAATGCAGTAAGAGGGGCCTATGGCATGGGTTTGTGAAAATTTATACGCATCAATTGGGAAGATTTTCTTACTAATTGTCGGCTAGCGGTGGGTAAGGGCAATCAAGTCAGCTTCTAGCACGACGCTTGGTGTGGCGAGGTTGCTTTGAAGACCACTTTTCCTTCTCTGTTCAGGATTGCGTTTGATAAGGAGGCCACAATCGCTAACAATCTGGACAGCTCCTCTAACTTCACTCATTGGTCAGTAAGATTCGCTCAAGCGACACGGGATTGGGAGTTGGGAGATATTGCTGGTTTTTACAGCGCGTTACAAGCATTGAATCTACGTGCCGATAGAGAAGATCGTTTGCTTTGGTTACCCACAAGGAACAAGAGTTTCTCAGTGCATTCCTTTTACAAGGTACTATCAGCACACCCCTCCAATGCATTCCCTTGGAAGTGCATATGGAGGTCTAAGGTTCCCTTAAAAGTGGTTTTCTTTGTTTGGCTACCATCCCATGGGAGTATTCTGATTATTGATAAGCTGAGAAGGCGTGGCCTCTACCTCACATATTGGTGCTTCATGTGCAAACATGACAGTGAGTCAGCAGATCATCTACTCCTTCATTGCGAAGCAGTTACGGTTTTATGGGATGACATCTTCACAAGGCTAGGTATGGCGTGGGTAATGTCTAGAAGGGTGATTGAACTTTTGGCACATTGGATAGGAATCCAGGGTAAGGGGCAGATTGCGGATATTTGGAAGATGGTGCCACTTTGTCTAATGTGGTGCCCCTGGAACGAAAGGAATAGTCACTATTTTGAGGATAAGGAGCGCTCTCCAAAAGGGTTTAGGGATTTCTTTTATCACACCTTAGTATTATGGGCTTCTTCTATTGTACAAAATGGCACTTCTTTCAATGAACTCTCGTAGCTCTTAGCTTGTAGCTAGGCTCTTTGTATACCCCCAGTGTACTTGGGTCTCGCCCTTTTTCTTAATCTAATATATTTCCTTCTTAATTATCAAAATAATAATAATTCTTCTATAGATATGCTTCAATTTTGTTTTCTGCAAACAAATGACATCCGCCTTCCAAAGCCTTAAGAGAGCTCTTATTCTTAGTCGTTTATTAATCTCATTCAACCCCCTAACATTCCAGCTCAAAATTTTGGACTTCATTTATTAACTACTCGCGCTCCCCTCCTTTCCATCATAATTAACTAACCACATCAAATGCTTCAGCTCCCTATCTCTTTTAGACCCTACTCCATGTTGTCCTGCTTCAATGGCTATGACCAGAGCCTTAAACTGCTCTTCATAACCCACACAAGAGATCCCCATGCAGCTCTAAAGTTCCTATGCCTTTTTCCAAACCCAATCAGTAATACCAGGAGGGACCATGCTTAAAGGGGTAGGATCCTCTCCAGTAGCCTCCTCCTTTGATGCATGGTTGCCTGGATCATACACCATCATTGTCCCTTCCCCACTAACCGACAAAAACCCATAGTCTTCAACAACTGTCTTCACAGACACCCTCAGAGGACTCACCATGAGCCGTTACATCCCCCCACGCCTAAATCAAGGATAATGCCACCAACTTTGGTGACCCAGGATCCACTGGCAGAATCTGAGACAACCCACAAGGAGAAGACCCTCCCTGACACATCAACAATAGGGATACCCTCGATGATTTCCCCCACCTCCACTTCCAGCAACTGAGGGACTACCGCCTGACCTCCCCCCAAGTCGCCACACACGGTCAACACTTTTTGTCCCAGACTCGACCCAAGGGTACAGTTTCAGGCTCCACAAACGAACCCAAAACCCTGGAGCTCTGGCCTCTCCCCTGCCAAACCGAACACGGGCTTCTAAGGCCTAGCCCGTTAGCCACCCTCTTCCCCTTCAGATCACCCAAGCCCACTCCACTTTGATTTCCAGCCCACTTGGCTTCGTTGGCCCACTTTGAAGACGCCCGCCCCTTTTTTCTCCTTTGCACACCGTATTAACCAACTTATGTTTGATTGCAGCAACTCAACCTGGCCCTTCATCTCCTGCAAAGCACGAAGCGTGCTTTCCTCATTCAAACTGGCAGCTCCACTGCAAGTTTACCCCATAGCCTGGGCTCCTACAGAAGCGGCAACAACACCCCTTTGCAGGCCTACCCCTCCTCTCGAGTCTACCAATAAGTCAAGCCTACCCCTGACCTTTCCTCGTGGTTGAAGTACCTCCTTGTACGACCTGAAAGGAGGTTGTTGTGATGGTTGTGCAACACCTACACAACCAGTCTCCCTCAGTGCCTCTGCCAACTTCCTCCAACCTCTTCCATCCCTATCCTCTGGAAAGAACAAAAAGTTCTGATATCCACCCCCCCAAACTCCAACTCCATAAAACGACCACGAAAGTTAAAGCATCTCTGTGCCACATAGCCCTTGTCACCTTCTCTATGCGCAAAGTAAAACTCCATCCTCCCTACCTTCAAGCAATCCTCCAGAGCTTTAAGGAGCCATCTTGTCGTGCCTAGCCCCAAACTAACCTCTTTCACCACCTTCCAACCTTTCTCTTTTATATGGACAAACCTCCCATCTCTTGCTATCTCAAAGGACTTGGATTCTATAACCACCAGTTCCAAAGGACTCATATCTCATTATAAACAAACACTAACTCACCACTACAATCACCAAAACATCACCATAATGAAAGAATGAAACTTTTCATCATCAAAGTTTTGGTTGTACAGAGAGAAAATCTTGACGCAAAATAGAGTGAAACCTTAATATAACATTTTTGGAACCCCACTTTACTCAAAAACTAAAACCTAAGGGTTTAACAGGAATAGTTCAAATTTTTAAACTACTAACCAATGTGGGACTTAACCCCTAACACTAACAAGTGCATTGAAGGCAATAACCACAAATACACAATTAATGAAATGCAGTCAAAACTAATGTTTTGTAAACCAGTATGGCCCAAGTGGTGAAGGTCTTGGTCTTGGGGTATCACTCCCTTCAAGGTCCAAGGTTCAACACCTCATAGGTGCAAACAATCCTTTATGGCCACACCCCTAATGAAGAGCCAGCGATTTAACCAATTCCGTGTAAGGAAACTTCTGAAGATGCGGCGCACGGGATCAGGGTTTACTCTGCAAGGGTGGGTCTAAAGGGCCTACCTTGGAGAGGTCCCCAACATCAAAAAAAAAAAAAAAATTAATAAATGTTCTGAATCAGCTTACAATGAACTTCAAGTTTAGAGAGGAAGTCAACAATCCCATAGAGCAGCTCAAACTGCCGCAGCATCAGCAACCATTAGCAAAGAACTGAGTGAATTTTATCACTTTGTGGCAATAGAGAATATCCAAAATTGTATGCACCATTATGGCTCCTTTTTTATTAGTTATGATTATATGGTTAATGTTGTATACCAGATGGCAGAACCTCTCAACAAGAGTAATTAGGCAAATTATTAATTAACAATAGTTGTGTCTATAGACAATTAAAGAAGATGTATAAACCTGGTTAGTGGTCAAAATTGGCTGCCCTTCAAGCCGCCTCAGGCGATACTTATATACAGTAAATCCAGAAATACCTTTCTCTGCCCAGTATTGCACAACCTGTTAATAGAAAGCACATTTTATAGAAGAAACAAAGTTCTAGCAAAATGCAAGCAATGCAAAACGAAAATTCACAACTCAGATCAGTGAATATCTTCAAAAGGTCCCATCATGGGAAGAGTAAGGGTCAAACATATTTTGCAAGATTGCCATCAAGTTTTCAAAATTAAATTTCTGATGGAGAGTTATAGGCGATTGACAGTGGAATCAAAGACCTTTGTGTTTTCGAAAGAGGGCAGAATTAGCATTTGTAGTACTGAAAATAGCAGAAGGATGGTTAAGTTTATTTCCCTAAGTGGGTCATCGGGTTCATGGGTTGCACAGGTTGTGGAGGGAATGTTTAGAACCTTTTTGTGCAAAGGTTTCTTAAGAAAACTGAGGTTGGGTAACGGAAGTTCTCACCATTCAACGCCAAGTTAACTAGAGGGGTTGTTTTTTGCAATTGGCTGAATTCTAGAATGGAAGGAGGGGTTTTTTGGTTATCCCTAAAGGCTCGAATGGTAATGGATGGAAGGATTTGCATATTACACTCGATTAGCCGTTGGTTTCAAAGCCTCTGTTTTTGAAGATGCAAAAAGAGTGCAAGATTCTCATCCCAAACATTCCCAGGTTTGACGGGGAGCGGGGTCTGGTAGTGGGGCAAATGTGGGGAGGTCCTTCCCTTCCAAAGGTGCCTCGTATGCTGGTTTTGAGGTCACCGGCGAGTCTTCCGACAGGCAGCAATTCTATTGTGGTGGTAGACAAGAATCGGAAAAAGGGTAAGGCTATAGGGGTGACAGTGACAACAGTCAACTACTTGCTCCACATGTTGACAATTGTCATTTTGTGAAGACTGGTGTGGGTGGTGGTGGGCATTCTGATGGCTACTCGAGGGTGGGGGAAGTTGAACGGGTTTGTGGGCTGTTAGAGCTGATATGTCAAGAGTTATGAAAAAGGTAAGCGATCTGATGAACAAATTTGATACGGGTTTGGGCCATGGGTTGCCTGGCCCACAATCTTTAAACATTCATGCTGAGCTAAATACGAAGAATAAGAAGCTAAAAGGGCTGAACCCTAGTCTGGTGGGCTAGGCCTGAAGAATCTTAACATTGGGGGGCCGAATCTTAGACCCATCCCTTCTGAGTGGCAAGTTAAATCTTTACCCAATTCATCTTCTTAAGCCTTGAGAGTTCTAATCTCCCGAGGGGTTGTTCCGAGCACCTCCTCGTCAACATAGAAAGGGTTGCCAGCCGCCAATGACCCTCCAGTTTGCAACGTGGCGCAGTTTCCGACCTTAGTTGGTGTGAACAGTTGCGACGAGGTGATGGCTTCAGCTAGGTTGCCTCAGAATGAAGTTTTTGACTATCCTCAAGGCAACGATGGACCTTCACAGCCTTTTGTCTACCCTCAATCATCTTATGATGACACAGGGATGGGGATACATTCAAATGTCGTTGCACCTGCGATGGTGAGAGGATGTTCCTAAGATAAATGATGTTGTGGTTTCCTCCAAGGTTTTGTGTACTTTGGAAGAAGATGATGAGGTTCTTTCATATCATGAGGTACTCTCGAATTATGGGTCTATGGAGGGGCCTAATCTGCAGCTGGTTTGCAAGGAGTCTGGGGTAGGTGCTTTTATAAACAAATTGGAGGATTCTATGGATGAGCCTAGCCCTATATGTTCTTTGCCTCCAGTGCCTTTATGGGCTGGTTTACATTCAAATTGGGTTCTTCATAAGATAGATGAAATTCATGATTGTGTAGGGATTTCTTGTGAAGGTTTCAAAGATTAGTTTAAAGCTCTTCTTATTTCCATTGAGACGGGACAGCCCCTTTAGCTAGGTATGCTTCTAAAAAAGAAAGGAAGCTTAAGAGACTTTCTTGTTCTATCAATTACGATGAAAGGGAAGGAACTGCACGTAGGGGAAGGCACAAAGATAGGGTGAATTTTGGTGTTTTAAGAACATGTGGCTGAAAGTAGATGGGTTTACAAACAAGGTTAGATCATGGTGGTCCTCATCAATTTTTGGGTACTCCTAATTTCATTTTAGCTGGGAAAGCTAAAGCCCTGAAAAATGATTTGAAAAAATGGAATATGGAAGTTTTTGAGAACATTATTGATCAGAGGAATATTATTTTTGAGGAGTTGCATTGTTTTGATGAAAAAGAGGTTGATTGGGCCCTCTCGATTAAAGACAAGTCAAGAAAAATTGTTGTTGAGCCTGAGCTAGAAAAAATACTCCTATGTAGGAGATTTCATGGAGACAAAAATCTTGAGCTCTCGGGTTGAAGGAAGGGGACAAGTGTAAAAAGATTTTCCATAGGGTAGCTAATTCCCATCAAAGAAATAATGCCATTGACATCCTTCATTAGAAAGGTAGGATAATTTTGGACAGCACTAAAATTAAGGATCATATTGTTCGCTTTTATGAAAAGATTCTCACAGAATAATACCTTTGGAGGCCTAAGGTTGATGGGCTGGTTTTTTATTCGATTGATTAGTCAAGCGTGACTTGGTTGGAAAGATCGTTTGAAGAGGATGAGGTGCTTATTGTGTTAAGAGAGATGGACAAAGACAAAGCATTTGGCCCATATGGATTCACAACGGCTTTCTTTCAAGCTTGTTGGGCTATTGTTAGGGAGGACATCATAAAGGTTTTTCTTGAATTTCACCTGTTAATGAAATTTGAGAAAAGTCTTAACGCTAAATCCATTGCCTTTATTCCAAAAAGGGAAAGGTCGGTGGAGGTGAAAGATTTCCATCCTATAAGTCTAGTGGGTGGGGTAAACAAAATCACTTCAAAGGTTCTAGCTAATCGTTTGAGTGAAGTTATGGGAAAGATCATCTCGAAGTCACAAAATGCTTTAGTTAAGGGAAGACAAATTCTTGATTCGGTCCTCATTGCTCATGAATGCTTGAAAAGTAGATTCAAAGACGGTGCCCAATTATTCTTTGTAAACTGGATATCAAGAAGGCTTTTGATCATGTTAATTGGGATAGCTTGGTGTATATTCTTGATAAGTATGGTTTTGGGGAGAGATGGTGTAAGTGGATGGAACATTGCATCACAACTGTCAAATTCTCGGTTCTGGTTAATGGCACTCCTTAAGGATTCTTTAATAGTTCTCAGAGTTTGAGACAAGAGGACCCTTGTCTCCTTTCATGTTCATTTTAGTCAGTGGAGGCGGCGCTAGCCAGCTGGTCAAATATAAGGGGCAGAAAACCAATCAAAGATATTTGGAAGATGATCCCTCTATGCATTATGTGGTGCGTATGGCAGGAGCGAAATGAGAGGACCTTTGAGGATCAAGAAAGATCAGTGGAGGAGCTTAAACTGTTATTTTTTAGAACACTTTGTAGCTGGGCCATTGCTGTGGATTTTAATGGCATGGCCATGCATGATTTTCTTATCTCTAATGTGCCTACCTAGTTAGGGCGTTAGTGTTGTAATACTGGCTTTGCTATTGATCAATACAATTTGTTTATTTATCAAAAAAAAAATGTTCATTTTAGTAATGGACGTGTTGAGTAGAATGTTGAAGGTGGCAGCAAATAGGGGCTTTATCTCGGGTTTTTCGGTGGGAGGTTCATCAAATGATTCAAATGGTAGCATAAATGTATCTCATATCCTCTTTGTTAATGATACGCTGATTCTTTGTGAGCCGGATCCCGATAAGATTCATTCCTTAAGGGCTCTTTTGCTTCGTTTTGAAGTTCTCTGGCCTTAAGGTGATTTTTTTTTTTTTTATAGGTGCCTTAAGGTGAATTTATCGAAATATGAAATAGTCCATGTTGGCTTGATTAATAATTTAGGAGAATTGGCTGCTATTTTGGGTTGTAAGGTGTCATCTTTGCCTATGAAGTATCTTGGTCTTCCCTTGGGGGCTCCTCATAAATCCAAGGCAATGCAGGATGGGACTATTGAAAAGATTGAATGTAGATTGGCTGGTTGGAAAATGATTTATTTGTCCAAAGGTAATAGAATCCCATTAGTCAAGAGCACTTTATCTTAACTTTCCAACATACTTTTTATCTTTATTTCCTTTGCCTACAAGGGTGGCAAATAGAATGAAAAAATTTTTTCATGATTTCTTGTGGGGAGGTTTAAAGGATGAGAAAAAATGTCATTTCATTAAGTGGGATAATCTCTATACCCCTTTATCTTGTACAGGTTTGGGGATTAGAAAGTTGAAAATTTTCAATAAAGCACTTTTAGGGAAATGGTTATAAAAATAAAAATAAAAAATAAAAAATAAAAAAAATAAAAAAATAAGGAAATGGTTGTGGTAGTATCATTGGGAAGGGGATGCTCTTTGGAGGAATGTTATTGATGTTAAATATGGGAGTATTTTGGGAGGTTGGTGCTCAAATGAAGTAAGCAGGGGGCATATGGTGCGGGATTTCGGATACTTATCCGAAATGGTTGCAGAGATTTCATCAGTAATTTCATATTTGAGGTGGGAGGAAGAACACGAATCAGATTTTGGTATGATATAATGTGTGGTGATGTTGGTTTGAAGAATGCTTTCCCTTCTCTTTATAGGATTGTGTTGGATAAGGGTACTCCTAGCTGATTATATGGACATTTCTATTGGTTTTCTTTAACGGTCTGTGAGGTTTATTAGAGCTATTCATGATTGGGAAGTGGGGGATATTATTGAATTTTACAATTTTTTTTTAATAAGAAAAGAGGATTGTAGAAATGAATTTTACAATATTATATACACTGAATTTAAAGGTTGGAGACTTGAAAGGGAGGATAGGTTGCTTTGGATTCATTCAGGGAATAAAACATTTTTGGTCAAATCCTTTTGTAAGATTATGTCAACCCATTCTTCTATTGTTTTCCCTTGGAAAAGCATTTGGAGAAGCAAAGTTCCTCTCAAGATTGCTTTCTTTGGTTGGCTGGCTTCCAACTGGAAAATTTTGACTATCGACAAGATGATAAAGCGCGTCATTATTATAATGGATTGGTGTTTTATGTGTAAAAGAAATGGAGAATTAGCAGACCACCTACTTCTTCATTGTGATGTGATCAAAGCTTTATGGGATAAAATTTTTATTAGCCTTGGTATTGCATGGGTGATGCCTAGGAGGGTGCTAGATTTATTGTCATGTTGGAGAGGAATTCGGGGCAATCATCAAATTGAGGTTGTTTGAAAGATGGTGCCTTCATGTCTAATGTGGTGTACTTTGAATGAGAGGAATGGTCGCTGTTTTCATAATAGGGAATGTTCGATGGGAGGGTTTAGAGATCTTTTCTTCCATACATTGTTACTTTGGGCTTCAGCTGTTCTATTGAATGGAACGGCTGTTTTTCACAGCACTTGGCTTGTAATTAGGTTTTTCTCTTGTGTACTTCATGTGTACTTGGGTTTTGCCTAATTATGTGGATTAATAAATTCTTCTTACTTATAAAAAAATTATATTGGAAGTCAAATATTGAAAAAATATATCATTTTGTCTCTCGTATTTTAAATTCAAAAAAATTGAACAAACTGTGAATTTTATGCACAAACATTAAAGTTTCCATGCAACTGGTAGAGAAAAGGAGGCCTAACTAAATACTGGCTCTAATCAAGAGTTATTAGACGATCAATGCAAATTTATGAGAGAGAAAACAGTTTCAATTCCAAATTAGAAAAATTGCCGCATGCATATTGAAAAAGAAAACTAAATACATTGATCAGTTATCTCTGGTTACATTACTTCACTCAAATTAACAGCAGATATACAGAATTTGGATCTATTTAGGGAAGAAATGAGGATGATCAAGGGGGAAATTACACTAATGCAAGACCTAAGTCATCGAGAGATATAAATTAATACCAAATGCTTAGAATCACCTTGTACAAACCATCATATGTGTAAACTCTACCAGTGTAGCTGCTTTTAGATTCATGGCCACGAACGACTCTAACTGGCACACATTGCTCCACACAATTCTGCAATTGAGGCCAAAGTAGGTACAAGTCAAGCAATACTGTTTCAAATTCCAAAGGCACTCCAAAGACTCACTTAGGCCTCTTTTAGTTACACAATTCAAATGAGATGAGATGGGATATTTTATTGAAAATTGAATAAAATATTGTTATAATATAATTTTTTAAGATTAGTTTTATTTTCGGATTTGAAAAAGTTAAATTGTTTATTATACTTTGTGTGGGGATTTGAAAAAACTGTAATAATGAGATGAGATAGTTTAAGTTTGGGTAAACAAACGAGGGTAGAAGGAAATTTCCTCCAACCCATTTGAAAAATTGATGGGTCCCTTGAGCATGTGACAAACACATGCTTTTCTAATGGAGAGACATGTCAATTTCTAGAGTTAAGACTTCTAAAAAAAGGCATGCTCTTGTCACATGCTTAATGGACACTTGTCATATTTGTAGATAGGTTGGAGGAGGCTTCCTCAAACCCAATTTGGAGGTCAACTCCATCCATTTCAAAATACACACCTTGAGCGCCAAATTCCCACGCTCCATCTTTTGATCCTGAATTTGACGCTTATTACCAGTTAAATCATGTCCACCTTGGCCAGTATACACAACATCCTCAGCATTATCCAGGTCATCCTCATACATTCCAGACAATACAATGGCAACAGCTAGCGGGAAGGTACGGTTCATGTACTCCTATTTTCCAAAAAAGAAATAAATATTTTCATTAATTCTACTTTAGCTCCAATTCCCAACCAAGTGAAAGAACATTAAATTTTTTACTACATCAACAGGGACTGAGACTACTCAATCAGGAATAGCCTTTAGTTATTTAGTCATTGATTTACAGTATAGCATCATTAGCACAGAGATAACAGGGTAGGAAAAAAAAAACATAGCATATAAGAGGCTAAAGATCAACTGAAAAATCAAAACACCCAAGAAAATGTAAAGAGATTGGTAGTTTTTACTTCTATAGCATATGCACAGTGTCAAGTTGCAATTCACATGCATTGATAGTTTGGAACAACTGGACCTAAAATCTCTAATTTTCAAGCAAGACCCTCAACTAGATACACTACTTACACAAATTGTAAATAAGTTAGCATCTTCTAGTACGCCAAATTTAATAAGAGAGGGTATTGAATAAGTTCTAGCTTTACTTGGCCGGGATAAATTCTTGCAATTTATAATGATTTCAAATGGCTTCAATTGTAACCTTGACTAATTTTTTAAGTATTGGCCTAGATGTAACTTGAGCTTTCCTTTAGGCATTAGAAATGGTATAGAATCAATCTCGACCATAAGTTGGAGACTTAAGCTACACCATCTACAACAGAAGATCAGACGAGAACATTAGGAATTTACTGGGGGGAGATTGTAATGCCCTGAATTTAGTATGGGAGGATGATAAATAGGATCTCACATTTCTTGAGAAGAGAAGTTCTTGCAATTTATAATGACTTCAATGTGCTTTAAATGTAACCTTGACTAGTCACTAGTCTTACGGAGGGTAGGCCCAAATGTGACTTGGAATTTCCATGAGTCATTGTGTATCCCAAGAAATGATGCTTCAAGGGAGCACTCAAAAAATAAAGCATAAAGCTATTAAAAAAGTATAGGGCATATGAAAGCAAATTAGCCAAAGTGATATCATTTATAATGCTTTTGAGAAATGCAACAAACATTTCTTGTTCTCCTAACCTGAATATATTACAAGAACTACAAATAAAATGTATCTGTATATATTTCGATCAATAAAATTTAAAAAAAAAAAAAACTAATAAATACAACAACCTTATATCAACTATTATTGGACCACACTACTTAGTACTCCAACACTTCATGCAAAACAAAAAATTACAGGAAGAAAACGTATCGAAAGCTAATGGATTGCATTCTCAGGCATCCCCTAACCAAGAAAGCACAATGGTTGAATTACCCCTTTCTTGTAATTCTGCCCCATATAATCAATCCCGTTCAGCCAATGACTATGAAAGCCAACAGCAACCATTTCAGCACGAGCATAGAACTGATGCCCAACTTTAATACCTGCCATCACGATCAATCATCAATACCTCTGGGTAACAATTTGTGGGGGGCCAGAATAGACAAGGAGTTCAAAACATACTAAAATGAACAATACCAAAATACAACGGAAGAACAAGCAACCAACCTGGAATGTCACCAATTCTTTTCTCAGAGTATAATATTTCATTAGTCTCCATCATCTGCCAGAGATTTTCATTTGGAGAAAGAAAGGGCTCATTTTATCAGAATGTTGTAATGATAATTAGTTTACCATCATATTCTCCACAACCAAAAGAAGTCACCATTATTATTAATCAGGATATGACTGCAGACCAATGAAGGACTAAGAACTTGAGCGCATTATCGTCACCGTCCTTGATACATTAACATGACCATATTACTTTTCATATCTCACACTATGTATATTCTACAACAAGAGCAAATGTAAAATTAACCTAACATTGTGTTGAAAATGACAACTGTTCAAGCCTATTAGTTGCAATTAGTGAAATCGAACTTACGATGAGTTGTCTAATAGTAAAATTGTTTATGGAAAAACTTAGCCATGATTATAAGAAAGAACCGTCCACTCTTCAAATGTTGACTTGCCTTAGATACAGCCTTCAGATCAGGTCGCTTCGCCTTGGACTTCGTATCTTCGGCTGCAGCTCGTTTCTGCACAATTGGCATGTTAAATATAGCGTAGGAAAAAAAAAATAGCAGATAAATAATCATGAGCTTCAAAATTCAACATCAGAGCTCTAAAAATAATTTTTATACCACTACGCAATAATTTCATGCACGAAACAACCTGATTGAAGTGGATGCTAACCTTAGATTTTGAAGCTTTGGAAGCTTTCCTTTCTGCTTCCGCTTTCCCACACCTCTTTTCCTCTTCCTGCACCCCAAAAAAAAAAGAAAAAAAAGATGCTGAGTGATCCACTCAGCGTGAACCGAAAAGAGGAACAAAAAGTGACCACACTCACCTGCACAAAATGGAGATAGTACTTGTTGAACAATCTCAGGGTCTCCTTCACCTTGGCATGGTCACTTTTCTCAAACGTACACGCGGCAACAGCCTCAGTCGCTTCTAAACTCCGATTCATGGGCTCCGCCGCCACCTCGAAACCCTTGTGGGTCTTTTCCAGCTCCACATTCTCATTCTCTCCGTTTGCAGTTTTATCAGCACGAGCCCTTTTACAGCAATGCTTGACGCTTTTTCCTCTACCGCCTCCACCACTGTCTTTTTGGTCACTCAGGACTCTCCGACGAAACAAGAGCTCCTTGTCGGCCCTCTGTTTCTCCTTGATTCTAGCGCTCACTCTCCTGGTAAAAACCTCCGATTCGGTTTCGGTGCATTTGAGAGACTGCGCCACCATCCTCATAAAAATTGAAGTGGGTTCGAGAAGATAGGGTGAGATTTTGTTAGGGTTTGGAGGTCAGAAGGGCATAGAATGGGTGTGAAGCAAGCACAAATGTCCCACCCTCTCCAGTCTCAAGGAGAGTGAACGTGATTTTTCTTGTTCATTTGGCGATTTCGAACTCCCGCGCCCTGCTTTTTCATCTCCCTCTCCCTCTCTCTCTCCCACTCCCCTCCCCGCTGAGAGAGAGTGTGTGATCGCGTGGATTCGAAGTGCGTGGGCTCGGTGAGTTGTTGATGGGACTCTTCCTTTTTTTTGTTTTTACTTAATATTAAAGTGTAATTGGGATGATAAATGGTATGAAAATTAAAATAATAAAATATTATATTTATATTATTAATATTTTGATATTTAAAAATTTTAAATTATTTATTATATTTGGTAGAAAAATGTTAGGAATCCGTAGTCCATCCGCTCCTTTTTTTTTAGTTTTTTCTATTTAATAATTAAGAAATTATTGTTTAATAATATTGTTAATTTTTTAAAATATTTTAAAATAGTAAAAAAATGATATTAAAACCAAAAAAATATACACTAGTAGGATTGGGCAATGGGATCACCCAGCAGGATCCCTAGTGTTGCCCTATTTTGTATGGAAAGAGAGATATTACTCATCATCTCACACTATATATTTTATATATTAAAATTTTATTTTAAATTTTTTTTTATTATTGTTAAACTAATTTAGTTGTTTTACATATCATCTATACACCACATATTTATCATAGGAAAAATGAAAAAAATAAAAGTAATCATGATGTATGTGCAAGAATGATAAATAGAATTATTAAAGATTAATATTATCATGTGTTGACTATCACAAGTGCAAGTATTGTACATTCTTTTTAAAAGAATTAATTTTTTTTATAAAAATTTTATATATATTCATCTTTTTTTAAAAGAAGTGCTCGACACTTACTCATATTAAATAGTGCTATTTGTTTTTTTTCTTTTTTTTCATGTGTTTTTTAACCATCTTACATATTTTTTTTTTAAATTATAACGTCATTAAAAAGTATTTTTTAATCACTAAATAATAATAAAAAATTGTTAGGACCCACTATCCATACACGGATAGATTTTGATAGTGAGATAAGATGATTTTAGTTGAAATTAAATTTTAAAATTAAATAAAATATTTTTTTAATATTATTATTGTTTTGAAATTTGAAA
The DNA here is from genome assembly GCF_018687715.1 of Carya illinoinensis. Classification (NCBI taxonomy): domain Eukaryota; kingdom Viridiplantae; phylum Streptophyta; class Magnoliopsida; order Fagales; family Juglandaceae; genus Carya; species Carya illinoinensis. The sequence continues at coordinate 215,918 of NC_056755.1, read as the reverse complement.
AAGTTGAATTGTTTAATGTATTTTTTTGTGAGAATTTGAAAAAATTATAATGATTAGATAAGATGAGATGAAATGTTTTTTTCCAAACCTAGCCGCATTTTCCTAAGTTTTTTAGGTCTCGTTTGATTACACATTTCAGATAAGATGAAATGTTTGTTGAAAGTTGTACAAAATATTATTATAGTATAATTTTTTCATATTAGTTTTGTTTTATATTTTGAAAAAATTGAATTATTTATTATATTTTGTATGAAAATTTGATAAAATTGTAATAATTATATGAAGTGAGACGAGACAGTTTGGTTTTGTGTAACCAAACAAATCCTTATTCTTTGTATTCTTAATTTCAATGATCTATGGTGATTTGAATATTTAGAATATTTCAATGACTAGTTGTAAAATAATTTGATTTAAAATCTTCTGTTGGATTTTGAGAAATGAGATATAAAAAATTTAATAAAAAACTATAAACTTAAAATTTTGTTTGAATATTTTTTTAATATTATGTTTATTTTTAAATTTGAAAATGTAGTTAATTTTTGTGCTTTGTTTGATAATTTAAAAAAATTAAAAATTTGAAATTGAACGTATTTTATGTTTAAATGATGTATGAAAATAAAATACTTAAAGATATTTTAGAACAATTGTATTATCAAACATATTCTTATTGTTTTTCTATAACCTATTATGACTCTTAAATTACCCATCATCATGAATAGAATATCATATATTAAAAATTTTAAATCTCATTTAAAAAAACAAGCTAAAAACCTCTCAAATCAACTCCTGGATCAACCGATAGCACGACCCTAGCAATGGGCCTACCCTTAAGTTTTTTTTTTAATTAGTTTTTTAATTTTGTAACAGGTGTCACTCCATAGGAGATAAATATGGATTACTTAACAAAATATTAACAAATTAGTATTGAATTATTATAATATGAAGTACAAAAAATAAATAGTTTAAAATTAGAGTATAAAGATTGAGCTGTTTAAAAATAGTAAGGTTGAGTTTGGATATTGAACTGAGTTAAGATCAATTCTTTACGAATAATAGTAAGTTGAGATGATGGGCTAAGTTTTGCGGAGTTCATCTAAAATGAGTACAGATATATTTGGATATTAAGATAGGTTTAACACTATTTATGGAAAATTTAAAAATGTTGTGACTCCCATGTATAAATAAGTATTGAGTTAAAAAAAAATTTTGGGTCCCATGTATGTGGAAGTTTTAAATTGAGATGAATTTAATAATTTGAGAGTTGTTTATTTAGATATTAAACTCAGTTTAACATTAGACTTAACTGAATTGATCTCAATACAGTCTAACAACCAAACTAGCCCTAAATTGCAAAAAGGGGTGCTTGCCTCCCCAAACGGGCGGATAGCTACCTTTCTAGCTCGTCCTTGATTTAATATCTGTTCATACTTGTTGGATGGACACATGAATTTCGAAGGCGAATGTCTTGCACACCACCCATCCAATCTTCACAAAAATCAAATTTACATACCAACAATTCATATCAGAAAAGAAAAAATGAAAAAAAATAAATAAATAAAATACCAACAATCCATATCAGAAAAGAAAAGAAGGATAAAAAAAACAAACAAAAGGTAGCAATATGTCACTATAATCTACAACGATGATAGCAAACCTACAAACAATCATATGAATATTAATTTCAGACTATTAAACTAGAGTACGGTGAGAATGAGAAGCAGTTTGAGTCATTAGTCTAAGATGAATGTTTAGGATTTTACGACACAATAAAATGATTTTTATTTTTAGGATAACAGCAAAAATGCGTTTCGATTTATTCAAGACACTTATGGATTAAAATTTGCGAAACGAAGTGCACTCATAGTTTTGTATGATGATTTAAGATTTTATGGTATAAAGTTATTTTCACCATTTTCGGAATAAATAGTAACTTCTATGTTAGCGTCATGTAGCATGCAGTTTAGTTGTTTTCAGGTCACAATGTGGATTATCCAAATCATTCTAGAGAAGTTTGATTTAGATACTCAGCAAGATCTTAGTCACACTTTATAAATAGTTTAACACATTTGGCACTAAGTGGAACCATAAGATGAAAATGTGAAGTAAATGAAGGAAAATAAAACATTGTAATCATGCCATCTAAGCCAAACACTATTCTATCCAATAATTTATTTTTGTGTCAAACCAAATAGGATTTCAATCCTAGCAAAATCCTAAATATTTGAGATCCAATTGAAACTCCAAACTTCTTTTTGATACCAAAATCCTAAATGATTTTCCAAACCCTAAATGAAACCGGTTTTAACTTAATGTTTAATCATATGATTAGATAACTTCCACATGCCATTAATCATTCAAATTCATATCATTACACCCCTCTTATTTATTCTTTTATAATATAGTATTTTCCTCAGGCCAAGTAAAATTAAATTTGGGTTTGATAGAAAACGAAACTCCAAATGAGGCCCAATCGATTTAGGACAACCAAAAAGATCCACTTATGTAAGACTTATTGAGGAAGTTTTTTCACTGTCATGAGTATACTTCCACTGTCCATATCAAACCCCAATAGTGATTGATGGGAGGGCAATCAAACACCTCACCACCACCACATTACACAGCAGTTTCAAGGCAGAAAATTGTGCAATGTAGCCCATAGTTTGGAGCATGGTTTTGGTTAATAGCACATCACTAAAAAGTCATCCTCACATCTCCTCTCAACCCCTCCAACGATATATGAGTCGTCCATAACTTGTCCCTTATACTTTTGTCACTTTTGAAAAACTTTATTGGAGAGAAATCAATGAGAGACTTCAAACATCTTTTATGGTCTTTCTTGCTTGAATTTTTCGAAATCTTTGTAAGTAAATTATCACAAAATTATCTTCATATAAGTTGTTCCTTTTTTAGTCTAGTTTCCATTGGTATATTTTGTGTAATTTTTCATGAATTATGGTTGGTAAAAATTCTGTTTAAGGCTTTAAGCATGTAAAAGTCATATTGAGAGATAACCTGGATAATGTGAGAATTTTTTATTTTTTTCTATGAAATTCTTGGCAAGATTTTGGTTCAATCTTTTTATGGTTTAGAGTTAAAATATTAACATGCAAGTTGAATTTAAATTTGTTGCATATTAAGAGTTTTGCATGATATGAGAAAGTTGAAAACTCAAGGTGTAAAAATAATTTATGTTTTGAGTAAGTTTGGATATTTTGTTATGAAAGCATACTCCTATGATCTTGATATTCACATATGTTATTCTTAAGATTTTGATCTACATGGTAAGAATGTTATTTTGAAAATTTATAGTTATAATCTTAAGGGAATACATTTTAATGTATGCTAAAGTCCGGTTGAAACACAAATTAGAGGCTCACGAGTTGTGTCATGTTTCTAAGTAATTTCTACCATGTGATATTGAGTTTAATGCTTAGATTAGTTTTAGGATTTGCATATAAAGCATATGATATTGTTTATTGATGATTTAGTTCATGGAAATGTCAAATCAAGTGGTTTGATCGAAAACTAAAACATGTAGTACTCTTGTTTTGAAGTAAATGTGTAAACTGATTATGTTGTTTGATGTTTTGTGAGTTGACTTGTTTGTTGAAGTATAATATTTCTTAGGATTTATTTAAAAAGCGAAATTTGATCGCATCTCATTAATGACAGTAATTGCAAAGCTTGAGGAAAAGGTTGCAGCAATGTATTAAATTCCATTCCGGCATTTCGGTATATCATTTTAGGATTAATTATATATTTTATATAAATATTTATATATATATAAACTAATAACTAATAGAATAAATACATATATATATATATGTAAGTGTGTACTTGTATACGCATATATATGGAAGAATTGAAAATTTATTGTTAGTAAAATATACAATAATCTAATAAAAATTACAATGAAATTAACATTTAAATGAAACCAGTTTGAACTGAGACATGGAAATATCGCTCTCAAAATTATCTATACACTTTCTTTTATCTTCTCTCTATCTCATATGAAAAAAACACACCAAAGTTAAATACTAGAAGCTAACGTGTAATACCTCGTATTTACGTATGTATTTAATGAATGATTATTTAAATTATTATAAATAACAATTTTTTTGTTTTGAATTTAATGTGTTATTCGTTAGATTTATTTTATGATTTTTAAGTTGTGCAATTTATTTTAATGGACTTTCTAGATATTAATTATTGTTTTACATTTAAATTGCTCTTTACTTTAATTTATTTTATTGTTTGGCTTTAATTAATTTAAGTTACTAATGTTTAATTGTACTGTTGTTACTTGGCTTTTATTTATTTTTATAGTGTCATTTTCCTTTGTTGGACCTTTCTATTTTCGAGTAGGTTTTGTTCTAGTAAGTTTTCCTTTTTTGTTTTGGGCCTAGTCCTTCATTTTTCGGCCCAACCCATTGGTTCCAGCCCAGCCCTTCATTTTTTTCTCTCCCTATACGGTGCCGTTTGGTCTCCCAGCCTTTAGGGCTTCTTCTTCTTCCTTTTTCTTTGTAGCGCCAGCCACTTCTCCTTCTTCATTTCCATTCCTTTATTTCCTTTTTTTTTTTTTTTTGTGGGTTGGCGTGTGCTGCTGCTGCTTCTCTTCTTCTCCCTCATTGTTTCCCTTTTCTTCCACTACTGCGCTGACTGCTTTCTTCCTCTTTGGTTTCATGTTTCATCTGTACTTGGACTGTTAAAACTCCACCATATTTTCGTCTGGTATTAGTTTGCATTTTCATCTCCAAGTTTTAGTTTTTTTCATTTGCTGTAAAACTAAATTGTTCTTCTTCTCTCTTTGCATTTTAATTTCTTTGTTTTTCCTCCATTTTTGCATGTCAATCCGTGGGGTCTTGCTATGCTCTTGGCCCCATTTTCATGCTCAATTTTCTCTAGTACTTTTTAGTGTCCAAGATCGTGGATAAACCCTTACATTTTTCGGTTGTTTTGGACTCAAACTCGTGCCCTGTTTTGACCCCAAAACCTGTGAGCTTCATTTCATTTTTCTTGGTTATTTTGCTTACTGTGAACACCATATTTTCCAGCCATTATTCCCTTCATTTTACCTCTCGTAAATCAGTTCTTTTTCTCAAAAATATCACCTCAAATCCCATTGTTTTCGAAACCCATTTTCAGTCTAAAAAATTGTGATTTTTAGGAGATTTTTTTTTCGAACTTGTTTTTTGCATTAAATCGAGTGCGTGGGTGCTTGAACTTCCAGATTTGCCTTTAAGCACTGTGAGTAATTTTTCAAATACCTTTTTGAAATTTAAATATATTTTACACTAACAATTATTTGTAATCTGGTTGGTTTTGCTGGACGTTGAGTTTGATTAGTTTGGGGGTCGGTTGGATTGAATAATAGGGTTGTTTGTGAGGTTGGATTGTGCTTGGTATTTTTATGTCTTGCTTGGGTTCATGTTATACACTGCATATTGCATGTATGTTCATGAGTATGAATGAAAACTGAGTTTTCATATGTAAAATGATTTTTGGGTGCATGTGTATCACGACCCCAATCCAAGATTGGGCATTATCTCAGTGGAGATCTTCTGGTCACTCAGAAGTATAATATACTGAGTGATGTCTCATGGATTGTCGATGGGCGACAACGGGATCAGACGAGATAGTAAAGCTCTCGTGCTAAGTCTGTGGCCCTTCTGTTGGCAGAAGTTAGAGGATGCTTGGCCACAAACGCGTTGGGCACGGAACTGAGCATCGCTCGTTACGAAGTCACACATACAGTTGTTACCCGTGGTGTGGCGAAGGGAGCCAGGGTGTGTGGATGATCCCTATAGGAGATTGTGGTGTATATAGTTTAAAATTAGATAATTGGTTTTGATAATGGATTTATGTGAACTATTTTCTGGAAAAATAGTAGATTTTTATACTGTCATTTTTTGGAAAAAATGGCGGATGATATTTTTATGGACTTAATTTTTGGGTCAAATGAGATTTTGGCGTGTGTTGGAAAATAATTGCTTTTAAAAAATGATGATTTTTAGGTTCCATGCATATTTAATCATATGCACGTATTTTGTTGGTTGTATTAATGAATTTTTATCTGTTTGACTATTTGGTCTATTACTTACTTGCAGTATCGTTTCTTGGTACTGTAGATTTTGATAGATATGAGGATGTAGAGCCCGAGGATGCGGCTACGCCAGAAGAGTAATTGGGGATTACTTTATCGAGTGTTGAGATTTATTTTCCGTTTTTTCTCATTGTATTTTGGTTTATCATGTTTTTATTGGACACTTGTATAACTTTTGAAATGTTTGTATTTAAGTGAATTTGTATTTAAAAAATTATGGTACTTAGTTGGTTGACTTTAACTTAACGGCTGCGACTTTTGTCTTACACGTGTTGCATGTGTACACACTTAACACTTGTTGTTAGGATGCGTGACTCGTGTTGTCATCATCCCGATATCTCGATTCTAACGTTTTCATACATGGGAGTTGGGGCGTCACATAATGGCAGTAGGAAATCAAAACAATTAGTAGCCAACTTCCTACTGAGAAAGAACCACACACATCTTATTTCTACTTAAGCATTTTAAAACTACCCTAACAATCGGTTTTAAAAGCTAAACGTAAGAATTTTTACTAAAGACTCTTGATTGCAGGACTCTTGCTTGCAAGCCTTTAAAGCTGAAAATCATAAACTTAAAAATAAAAACTGATCCCAACCGCTTTATTTTCTTTATTGCCTTAAAGAATCTTTAAAAAAAGAACAGTAAAACAATGGAAATAAAAGAGGTTGAAATAGTTTTCTTCAAGAATCAAATAAGAAAAGAAAAAACTGACAAGGGAACAGTAATAATATAAACGTTAATAATACATATTATTTATTAAAAAATACCAACATTTATAAAATGAATATATGTTGAAAAAATCGCAAACTTGAGTTGAGATACCAAAAAAGGATAAATTATTAAAAATAATTATATTTAAAAGAAATAGAGAGAGAGAATGAGGAGACATATTTAAAGTTACAAAAAAAATTAAAGTTATATAAATACAATTTAGTTCCTAAAATTAATTAAATACTATCTGAATTTAAAATTTATAAAAATGTAATCCAAGTATAAGAAAATTATAAAAGCAGTCCGAAATGGAATGGGGACCGAAATGCCAATTACGGCCGGAATAACCAAAATTTGATCGGAATGGCCAAAATAGATTGGAATGGGCCAGAATTTGGAGTGAAATGGAAATAGGTAGTATAGTGTACCAGATATTACACCAGAACAGAAAATTCATGCCAGAACGGAACGGAATTTAAAATTTTGGATGGCAGAGACTGAAATTTAAGAAAAATGCATCACAACCTAGCCATTAACAAATAAAGCAGTATGGAATACCACAATCCTAGTAACCAATCACATATAGTAGGAATAATGTTTCGCTTAATAGCTTTATTACAAATAAATGCACGTGTTTAAGCTGAAGTCATAATAAGGATCACACCACATAAACAGCCAATTGATTTTTTTATCCCAAATTGATGATGAAGATGAAGCATCCAACCAAAAAATAAACTTTACAAAAGGCTAGCATCAAACTAAAGTGTTAATTTTAATTTCTCGAGCCCATGATTAGCAACTGAAGCAAAAGAAAAGAAGAAGAAAATACATATTTAAATTCTAATTTCATCTTTTTTGAACCATTCAAATCAATCAACTTAGAGAATAGACACAAATTCAAGACAGGTGAAGTTAGCCTTCATGACAAAGTAAAGCTATATATTTTAACTTCTCTAGCCCATGATTAGCCGCTCAAGCAAGAGAGTAAGATAGTACATATTCAAAATCTAAACTCATATTTTTTGAAGTATTCACATAAATGAAACATAGAAAATAGACAAAAATTCAAAGGTAGCACAAGAACTTCACCTTCTATTAGAACTTGTCTTTTACCATTTAACTCCATATCTTTCACAATTTTATTTTTTAAAAGAAAATGTGGTATACATTTAAGCAGTATGTGCGTATAATAAGAATATATAGTTCTCTAGAATATAACAAAATAAAATCAAAACTAAAATGAGGTTCCAACAACATTTAAAACAACAAAGTAAGAGTGACAGTCATGATTCGGAAGAGACAAAGGGAGAGAAAGGGAGAAGAAGTGATAGAAAATGGAATATTTGAGCTCCAAGAAATGAAACAAAAAATTATCTTATTCTCAACAAAGTGACAATGATTTGGAAGAGAGAAAGTCAGAAAAAGTAATAAATAGCGTGGGAATGAAACATGTGGGGGGCAACAACTTATCTTTTCATTTTAGCATAATAAAATAAAGATTTTGTATGCAAATAGTATCCACTCATATTTATCAGCTCCTTTTATTTCTTGTTGATCAAAGTTTTACTTTTCACGTTTTGCCTAATTTAATGTATGTCTTTTATAATGAATTGAGCTATATTTTGTGTTTCACTGGCATTTGTCTAATGCCAGTGCTCTTAGTTATATGGTGTGGCAATATGAAATTAGATTAGCACTTATTTAGAAGGTGTGGCAGTATGAAATTATATTTGTTTTTACACGAAAAATACTTGTTGCGAGCGGCCTATGCAAACGGCACGCAAAAGGCTATTTAATAATTTTGTTTTTAATTTTTCTTCTCTCTGTCTCTCTGTCTCTCTGTCTCTCTCTCTCTCTCTCTCTCTCTCTCTTTTTCTTGATCTTGCTAGCCATGGTTAAAAACTTAAAAAAGCTTGCTCCACATTGATCGAGTCTTTAGCACTTGTTTGAACGAGATTCCAAGCTCATCTACAAATGCCTTTGCTGTTTGCGTGTCCACAACCTTGTTCGCGACCAAATCACACTTATTCCCAACTAGAAGCTTGCATACACTTTTATTTGCGTATTTGTCAATTTCATTCCACCACTAATTGACATTGTTGAAATTCTCAATCTCAGTAACGTCATAGACAATAATCTGAAGCTTAATCGTCTTTCCATCCAGCTCTATAGTTATGATTTTAAAATCAACTCCAATGGTACTTATGTAGCTATCGCTTTCAACATAGGAATCATCTGTGAATATGAGGAGCAAACAAGATTTTTCCACAGAGGAGTCCTCATGGCTTAACGACTCATACTCAAATAAAAAAAGCTAAGAGAGAGAAAGAGAAGCTTGCCTTCAACGCCAGTTAACCTACTCCAGAAAAAGGATAATACATCATAAGGAAAAAAGAGAAAGAGAGAAGAAGAAACAGAGGAAGACAGAGAAATAAAAATATGCTTTTATCCTTTTTGCTTATTTAAAAAAAAATTATACATAAACTCTTACGTACAGTCCGATTACCTCCCACTTAGCCATCCCGCTTGTACGTAGCAATACTGTTTTTACATTGACATGTTTTATGTGAACTTAATTTTACATTGGGTTGGACTTAGTTTTACTATGGGCTTAGTTTTATTACATAAAACTATTATGTTACTTTGAGTTGGGTTGGGCCTAGTTTTACTTAAATAATTATATTATTCCAGAAACATATGTTACATAAAATATTTATGGGATTGTTTATATTATTTAAATATTAAATTATTTTATAATTAGATTTATTAGTCAATTATAAGAGTTTAATTCTATTTTTAACATTTTAAATCTGATTAAGCCTATTTTATGAAAAGAGTTCCCGCTATTGTTTAATAGATCTAAATAGAATATGATTTCCTACTAAATTGTAATATGTTATTAGTATTAAATTATTGTTAGATTATAATAATCAGAGCTGCTATATACAAGCAGCATGTGTAAACGAGATGTAAACGGCTATACATGGCAAAGCTTACATGAGAGAGAAAAAAAGAAAACAAAAATAAAAAAAAAGTAAAAAGGAAAACGGAAGAAGCAAAAAAAGGCCAAAGTAACATGCAAGAGTTTTCTTCTTCTTCTTCCGAGTTGGAGACCAAATGCTTTGAAGTAAACAACATTTCAAATGTAAAGCATAGCCATTATTAGACCCTCAATAAATTAGTGGGAGGCCAAGTCAATTGCTTCAATGTTCTAAACACAAGGGCTAATCACTAAATCTGGGTTGAATTGCAGCAGAGCCATTTAGAACCTTGAAGTAGTTCGTGCGAGGCGCCCACAACCCAGATTTGGAGCATAGATTAAAAGAAGAGAAAAGAGTTTTAATTAAAAAAGCAAAATCTGGATTCATAGGATTTTGAAGCATTTCTCTACCAAGAAATAGAAAAAAGAAACCAGCTTCAGCCTTCACAATTGATTCTCTGTTATTTCACCTCATATTCCCCCCACTGTGTCCTCTTCAATCAGCTTCCAAGTGCCCATTTCTCCAACAAATTCTTCATAAAGAAAATCCTTGCATAATCATCGACCTCAGATCCACAAACCATGACAACTTTAAAAGGCGAAAGTTATGTGGAGAGGTAAGGTTTCTAACTCTTTTTGTGCTTTGATACTATTTTTCTTAGAAAATGATAACAAATATTATCTGGGTTTAGGGGGCTTCATGGGAAGAAGAATAGAACAAATGTGGGTTTCGATAGCTTGTGGGTTTTGATTTTAAGGGAAGGAAAAATCGAATGTGGCTTTGTGTGGGTCTCAGACTTCCATCACAACACTGCAGGAGGGAGGGCGGCAGCTTCAAGGGGAGTGGACATGCCATCGAGGGAGGTAGGCGCTTCGAAGGATCTGTGTGGGAAGAATCGAGAAAGGAAATACAGAGAGGGAGAGAAAAACAAATGGAAACTGAGGAGGGAGGAGGGCTATTGGCTTTGCGATCTTCAAAACGATACGTTTGGTTTTTTTTCCACATCAACAACCGCTTACACGGTGTTTACTTGAGGCGCTTGTCTCCAGCATTTTTCTATAATAATAGCTAGGATTTGAATTTTAAAAATGATTAAGCTAATTATCAAAACGAATTTTTGTTGATATTTTGTTAGCTTCAATAAAATTATTATATTACAGTTATAATTAGAAAATAAAGAAATATGTTAAAAATATTTAAATGATATTAATATTTATTAGATTTCTTGTAAAATTAAATAATTATGTTAATTATAATAAAATAAACCTATTTTAAGAATTGAGGGTTTCACGACTTATTTTAATAGAATTGAATATAGTCCAATTATTCTAATAAATTATAATTTGAGAGTGAAAATATGTTATTAGTATTTAAATAATTTAAGATATAAGCATCCATTGATTTTATATTAAACAAAATATTTATTAATTATTTTCTACGGTATGAATTTAGTTAAGTGGGATATTAGGATACGTTTTCCTAGATAGATTTATTCACATTTAATACTTCGTATAGGTGATTAGATTCGAAGTGAGATTCATGAAGCAGCATAACAAAATAAGTATCTTGATCATAAATTAGAAGTAGCACATTAATTAGTCAGATAGATAAATATTAAAACCAATTATTGAAAGTCAGTTTTTATGTATCTCGCATGTCACTATTTATGCAAATATATCATAGATCATAGCACACGATCATGTTAATTTTTTGTATCATGTTCAGATTCAACATTTTATAGTAATTTATATGAGTATGTATGTCATGGATCTCACTTCCCATAAGATACCTAAGCTTTTTTAAGTTCAAATGTAAGATAAGATTCACATAAGTTGAATTAGATGTCCATTCAGATGCATAGTGCCAATGCAGTCTCATGATGGATGTGCAAGCTACAGACTCAAGCGTGGCCCACAATAGTGAGCTAGAATACTACTCAGCAGCTCCCTTTGCGGCCGCGAAACATGGGGTAGGTGCACAACCTCGCATATAATGTTAAGTGTGTTAGTCAGTCAGACAATTCAATTAATTTAGATAAATCAGTTATGAATAACATAAATATCAGTATGAGCAATTATGTTTTTAAGCTCTCAGCATGAAAAATTATGTGAAAACCTTACGTTTATTATATTTACATTGTGATGGATTTCTTATTGAGTTTTTGACTCATTTTAATTTTATTTCATATTTTTAACCATCCAGATAATGATGATGATCAGTATGAGCAGACGAGTCAGGCTTATTTGAAGCTGTTGGATTTAGCTCTAGGCTCATTTATATATTATTTAATCGATTTAATAAATTATGAAACCTCTTGCCTAATTTTATTTATGTAAGCATGTAAGATCCTTAGCCATTGGAAATGGGTGCTTCAGAGCTGGGCCTGGGACACCATATGGGTCTAGCCATTGGGAATAAAGTGTTACAGAGTTGGACTTGGGATGCCATATGGGCCTAGCCATTGTAACCCCTAACAGTAACTATATGCATAAAATGGAAGGAAAAGTTAAATCTACACGTATGATTCAGCGGTGTGTAGAGCTAGAAATTCTAGGTTAGAATTGATTTATAGGAAGAAAAATTATATTCAACATCTTCGTACCACCCATCATATATAATTTTATAATTTTTATTTTTTTCTTTTTATCAAATATGTGATGATGAAATTTCAATTAATTTAAAAAGAATGAAACAAAATTAAAAAAAAAAATGTGATATATAATATATAAGAATGATGAATAGTAAAACTCTACTACCAAACTCATTTACAGTCCCGTAATGGAGTATTTAAGATCTATGAACGACACGTAACATTTGATTTTTAGGCGTAAACGACAAGTAAAATTTATTGGTAGCGATCGGGTCCTAGACTCCCTACGTCGATTAAAATGGTTACGTCTCAAAATCACAGAATCTCTTAACTTAAGAAAACCCAATCACAGTCAAAAGGGTTTGCCGAATTTTCCCAATTATTTGGCGACGCAGATCATATTGGTTAAATCCAGCGAAGAAGAAGAAGACGAAAAATAATCAGAAGAAGATGCTGAGGGTTGCAGCGAGGAGGCTATCTTCTCTTTCTCCATCGTCGCCTTGGAGGCTCAACCAGTCCGCCTCCGCCATCGTCTCTCGTTATTTATCCTTCAACGGTAGTTATTTCTCGCTTTCCGATCAGCCCACATCCGATATCTCCTTCTACTCATCTTTTTCCCTCCGACCCGACTTATTCCAACTACCCTTCAAAGGTTAGGGCTATCTTCCTTTTCCCTCTATAGTATATACTACTCGGTTTGATTTCGGTTTATTCTGATTCAACTCATTAGATTATTATTATTTTTTTGGTAACTTTTGGGTTTTGTTATGTTGATTTAGTATCAATAACAACGCTGAAGGATACATAATTACCTTGTTCCGTTATTAATTATTCTGTTTCCCAATATTCGACGCTATTTATTCAGAAATATCACCAGCGTGCTGTTGTGTGAGACGCTTTTGACTGTTTGGGGAGGGGGCGCTATCTACAGTGCTATAGTTATTTGCATTTATTGGAGGAGGTTGGGTTTTTAGTTGTGGAAGCTAGTTTCTCAATGAAGGTTAGGAGTTTTTTTTTTTTTAATTAATAATTAGGAGTTTCTTATATTGATACTTGTCAAAAAAATAAAAAAGTGATGTCGATTGCAAGTATATTTCGGGATCTGTTGGGTATTTGAAGAAGTGTTCTTCCCGCTTGTCAAAAATATGTTTGATACGATCAGGATCAGGTGGGAAGTTTGTGTGATTGTGTATCATGTCTTAATTGATATTTGTGTCTATCCTCATAGTTGGAATATGGAGTACACGATTCTTTTTTTATAAGAAAGAATACAATTCTATATACCCGAAGATAACTATATTTGTCAAGAGTTATAATTTCTTGTTGCTGGTTTGAATTTAGTTGTATTAAATCTTCGTGATATTGTTGTGATATCTAGAATGATGATTCATAATACTTATCTGTTTCTATATACAATTGTCAACTACCTATTGATACCAAATTATAGTGTCCAGGATTACATTCGGACTAATTGTATTTCATGTGAGACACAGACACAGGCTTATCCACCTAAGATGTGTATGTACAAGTCAGTACGTAAGAACATGTATTTGCATGATCCCTGTTTCAGAGTTTTCTCTTTTGCTTTCTAATTTTTCTGAGGGATCTGGGAATTGAAAATGAAGGCAGCTGAAATAAAGCTGGAAAACTTTGTGTCAGTGAGGGAGTAAAAACCGTGAAGGCTTTGGTCTTGGTGGTATGCTCCCTCCAAGGTTTAAGGTTCGAATCCTCTTGGGTGCAAACAATTTATTGGGGCCATCGGATTGAGGGAATTTTCCCTTGAATTACCCTAGGTGTACTTGCGGGGAACTTCTTGCCGAGGGCCTGTGCACCCTAGGATTAGTCAGGATGTTGTTCTCGGACACCCGGTGCCAATAAAAAAATCATGAATATGAATAAATATGCAGGTTCTTTTATCATAGAGCACAGAGTTTTAAATTCCGTGCCATACTTGCCGGTATTTACCATGCAAGAGTAGTGACCAGTACAGGAAATATATGTGTTTCGTACCAGGTCAAATACGGCCATACTAGTGTGTTTCAATCCATACTGGCTAGTTTTTAGTGTACTGGCTGAAATTAGTGGATTTTTTTTTATTAATGTAAAAATTCTGTTGTTTTCGTAATTTTCACTCAAATTCTCACATCTTAACTTTTTTTAATCCCATTTTCCCGAGGATTGAAAATCAAATCCCTACTCTTTTCATGATGAAGATGAGTGATTATTTTTTTAAATAGTTGGATTGAGAACTTAGAAGTATTATTGAGTTTTATAAATATGTGTTTTAACTTTTTAAGATTTGCATTGATGTTATTTTGAAATATAATTTATACATATATAATTAATTTATTATATATAGACTATCTTGAAACGGTATCGGTACCGAAATATTTTGTTTCAGTGCATTAACCGAAACGGCCACAGAAACGGTATTCAAACTTTGAATTGTACATTATTTTTTGTTGCCTTTTCAAGCCTGTTATCATCACTCTTCACCCTTCAAATATTGGATGGCCTTTTCAGTTGATTTCTTTGCACACTGGAATATTGATATTATTGACCACATACATGGTTGTGCACTTTTATTCTTGTTGATTTTCTTATGACTCTTGCTGGCAAATGATTGGTAGGTCCAGGTTTTGCTTCCGAGTCTCTGACCCCAACAAAGGAAAACAGCATAGTTCCAGACGTTGCTGCAACTGTGGCAGCTGTTAAGAACCCTACTTCCAAGATCCTTTATGATGAGTACAACCATGAGCGTTACCCTCCAGGTGACCCCAGCAAGCGGGCATTTGCCTATTTTGTCCTGACTGGTGGTAGGTTTGTCTATGCCTCAGTGATTCGTCTCCTCATCCTCAAGTTTGTGCTGAGCATGTCAGCCAGTAAGGATGTTCTTGCAATGGCCTCGCTTGAGGTTGATCTGTCCAGTATTGAGCCGGGCTCTACTGTGACTGTTAAGTGGCGTGGAAAGCCAGTCTTCATCAGGCGCCGAACTGAGGATGATATAAAGCTGGCAAATAGTGTTGATGTTGGATCTCTTCGAGACCCACAGCTGGACTCAGAGAGGGTTAAGAATCCTGAATGGCTCATTGTTGTTGGAGTCTGCACGCATCTGGGTTGCATTCCCTTGCCAAATGCTGGTGACTTCGGTGGATGGTTCTGCCCATGCCATGGATCCCATTACGATATATCTGGTAGGATTCGTAAGGGGCCAGCTCCATACAATTTGGAGGTACCGACGTACTCCTTTTTGGAAGAGAACAAGTTACTGGTTGGTTGAGAATCATGGCTTGCTCTCTTGAAAACTACAATTATTTGTGATCCCAGTTTTATTTAATTTAAGCAGATAATGCCGAAGATTTGTTGCGGACATCTTTGAATTCAGCCCATTTATTCTTGGGCAGTATTAGGAATGATTATGTACTTGGAAACTGTTAACTGTCGTTGGTGTTTCTGAATTTAAATAAGTTGCCTGGCCTTTACTGAGCTTGGATGAGTTTGGGACTTCACAATTTCAGGAAGCTGCTATTTAAATTTGATTTGTTTTATTGTGGTGTATTTTTGTTTTTGTTTTGTTTTGGTTTTTAATAGGTTGTGGTGTCGTGATAATGGATGATGGTGTTTTACTTTTATCTAGTTATGAAGGGGAGCGGTTGGGACCAGGGGCTTGTTCCAACGTAATTGCCGCTGTGAAAACATCTCCATGACAAAGTATCCGTTTAGGTAGGTTTAGAACTTATATATATATATATATAAATTAATTATTTAATCTTCGCGTGTATTCATCCTTAATTGATCATAACGTGATATTTGTGCACCAATATCAATAATTTTAATTTATAATAAATTAACGAAATTTAAACTAAATGGCCATTTTAATATATAATTATTATTAAGATAATTGTTTGGAAACTTCTTTTTCGAAGAGCATTGTTAATGGATTATGCATATGTAAAGGACACTTTTGATGAATGTAAGATAAATTTAGATTTTGACTATTTCATTTACATAAATATCTACATTAGAATAAATATTTTAATATTATATAATAATAAAATAATATGAGATGAATTTGATTTTGACTATTCACATCAAATCTCTATTTTGGATTATCTATTTATTTATTATATAGTAATAAGTAATTAATAATTAAAAAAATAATTAATTAAATTTATTTTATAATGAGAAAATGGGAAAAAAATTCTAGAAAAATAAACGGTGACATTTGCATTGAAAGAGGAGAGAGGCAGAGTTGCAGATAAATAATAAAATAACAATTATCTCTATCTACAATACACATCAAATTTGATATTTCATTTATAAATACTGTAGCTAAAAGTTGTAAAATTTGCTAATGGCTAATCCGTTGCAAGTGAATTTTCTATCTTATAGTTAAAAAGTACACACCCTTTTGAGAATAGATAATCTAATGAGACTGTTATTAAGTGAGGGATTAATTCAAAAAATGTTAAACCTCAAAACGAACTGAGAGTCATGGGCCGAAAGCTAAGCCGCGTCCTTGAGCACCAAGTAAACTATTCAATGTAAACTTCAATGGTTGCAATAGATCACACAAATATGATATTTCAAATATTGAAAAAATATATCATTGTCTCTCGTATTTTAAATTCAAAAAAATTGAAGAAACCGTGAATTTTATGCACAAACATTAAAGTTTCCAAGCAACTGGTAGAGAAAAGGAGGCCTACCTAAATCCTGGCTCTAATCAAGAGTTATTAGACGATCAATGCAAATTTATGAGAGAGAAAACAGTTTCAATTCCAAATTAGAAAAATTGCCGCATGCATATTGCAAAGGAAAACTAAATACATTGATCAGTTATCTCTGGTTACATTACTTCACTCAAATTAACAGTAGATACACAGAATTTGGATCTTTTTAGGGAAGAAAATGAGGATAACCAAGGGTGAATTACACTAATGCAAGACCTAAGTCATCGAGAGATATAAATTAATACCAAATCCTTAAAATCAACTTGTACAAACCATCATACGTGTAAACTCTACCAGTGTAACTGCTTTTAGATTCATGGCCACGAACTACTCTAACTGGCACACATTGCTCCACATAATTCTGCAATTGAGGCCAAAGTATGTACAAGTCAAGCAATACTGTTTCAAATTCCAAAGGCACTCCAGAGACTCGCTTATTCTTGTGGTAAAATGGTTCTCCCTCATAATCATTTACCCAACAAAATCAAATAGAAATAAGAACTAAAGAGAGCTTCTGGGTCAACTAATACTATGAAATGAGTATATGAGGAAAAATATCCAAAGAACTTAGAAGGGCTTCAAAAGGATAGAGTTTTCATCCAAACAGGGTAGAAGGAAATTTCCTCCAACCCATTTGAAAAATTGATGTGTCCCTTGAGCATGCGACAAACACATGCTTTTTTAATAGAGAGACATGTCAATTTCTAGAGTTAAAAGACTTCTAAAAAAAGGCATGCTCTTGTCACATGCTTAATGGACACTTGTCATATTTGTAGATGGGTCGGAGGAGGCTTCCTCGAACCCAATTTGGAGGTCAACTCCATCCATTTCAAAATACACACCTTGAGAGCCAAATTCCCACGCTCCATCTTTTGATCCTGAATTTGATGCTTATTAGAGCATCTATATTGATCTATACATATGCATATATAAAGTTATATTTACATAATATGAACCTAAATCCATCTATATTGAATTATGCATCTTTAAATATTTGTATAGTTATGAACAGTACCTTTACATGTTTGAAGATCTACTATTCACTCTCCAAAACATATATTACTCATTCTCTCTCTCTCTCCTCCCACTCTCTTTCCACATATTTTATCTTTACATATTTTACTACATATTTTACTCATTCACTCCCCAAAAAATATTTTACTCAAATATTTTATATATTTGAAGATCAAACCCGTGCACCTCTCTCTCATAGGTTCTGAGTAAATTATTGGGTGCTAATTACATGTATTAACCCAATGCATGGAAATTGCAAACTCTACTAAAAAAAAAGTAAAAAAAATAATAAAATGGTAATATTTTAATATTATTTTGTCTCAAATTTGTATAAGCTAATGTGGGACTTTCGCTTGTGTGGCAAATTGGATCTCTAAAAGATATGATTTTGCATATGCATATGCATATGCATAAACCAATGTGGGTGCTCTTACCAGTTAAATCATGTCCCCCTTGGCTAGTATACACAACATCCTCAGCATTATCCTGGTCGTCCTCACATTCCAGACAATACAATGGCAACTACTAGCAGGAAGCTATGGTTCATGTACTCCTATTTTCCAAAAAAGAAATAAATATTTTCATTAATTCTACTTCAATTCCAATTCCCAACCAAGTGGAAGAACATTACATTTTTTACTACATCAACAAGGACCGAGACTACTCAATCAGGAATAGCCTTTAGTTATTTAGTCCTTGATTTACAGTATAACATAATTAACACAGATATAACTGTGTAGGAAAAAAAACATAGCATATAAGAGGCTAAAGATCAACTGAAAAATCGAAACACCCAATAAAATGTAAAGAGATTGGTAGTTTTTACTTCTATAGCATATGCACAGTGTCAAGTTACAATTCACACGCATTGATAATTTGGAACAATTGGACCTAAAATCTCTAATTTTCAAGCCAGACCCTCAACTAGATACACTACTTACACAAATTGTAAATAAGTTAGCATCTTTTAGTACGCCAAATTTAATAAAAGAGGGTGTTGTCAACTTTACTTGGCTGGGATAAATTCTTGCAATTTATAATGATTTCAAATGACTTCAATTGTAACCTAGACTAGTTTTTTAAGTATTGGCCTAGATGTAACTTGAGCTTTCCTTGAGGTGTTAGAAATGGTATAGAATCAATTTCGACCACAAGTTGGAGACTAAGCTACACCACTTACAACAGAAAGTCAGACGAGAACATTAGGAATGTACTATTTGAAAACGCGTTTCAATTTCATATCACAATGTGGATTGTTAAAATCAATCAAGAGAAGTTTCATTTAGACACTTGGTAAAATCTTCACTCCTTGTGAATAGTTTAGGATACTTGGCACCAAGAGGAACCATATGATGGAAATGTAAAGGAAATGAAGGAAAATAAGTATTGTGATCATTTCATCTAAGCCAAACACTATTCCATCCAACTATTTATTTTTGTGCCAAATCAAATAGGGTTTCAACCCTAGTAAAATTCCAAATATTTGAGATCCAATTGAAACCCCAAACTTCTTTTTGAAACCGAAATCCTAAATGTTTTTCCAAACCCTAAATGAAGCCGGTTTTAACTTAATGTTTAATCATATGATTAGATAACTTTCACATACCATTAACCATTCAAATTCATATCATTACACCCCTCTTATCCATTATTTTATAATATAGTATTTTCATCAGGCCAAGTAAAATTGAATTTGGGCTTGATAGAAAACAAAACCCCAAACCAAATCCTATTGAAACTCCAAATAAGGCTCAATTGATTTAGTCCCACCAAAAAGGTTCACTTATGTAAGACCTCTTGAGAAAGTTTTTATACTACCACGAGTGTGTTTCCACTACCCATGTCAACCCTCAATAGTGGTTGATGGGAGAGCAATCAGACATCTCACTACCACCACATTACATGTCTGTTTCAAGGCAAAAACTTGACCGGTGCAAAACTGCAAGTGCACAGTATCGTAGTTTTATAATAAAGTGGTAAGAAGAGTATCGTCCTCAGGGATTGGTACCTTACTTTTGCCAAATACCAAAATTATACTAATCTCAATTTTATCTAGAGGAATCGCTAAGGTTTTTGTAGTTGCAAATAAAACTAGATCAACTTGAAGAGAAATAAGCAAAGAAAATAAAACTGACTTTCAAAGATCAAATTCAATAGGGAAGAAAACTTCTAGGAAATCGATTTCACCATAATTCTTCACTATGCTTTTCTCATCCAGCTAATTTAACTTAACCCTCTTTTGTCTATTAGCAAATCTCTAATTCATCCAAAAGCCTCTTTCGATAGTCAATTGGAAGTGATTCTAGTTTGTCAATTCACACAAGAGTATGCAAATTAAATAATCAAGAACGCAATAAGACCAATGATTTAATTACTACACAGGTTCATACAAGTCTTTCGATCTCTATACTTACCTATGCTGAAATATCCAAGATCTACCCTATGATTCCCTCTTTCGATAGCAAATCACAAGATTAATAATCATCTAATCAATGACCAGTTAATTAGAAGCATTAAACTCAGAATAAATCAGATAAACAAAGAGAGAATTGCATTAAATTAGCATGGACAAACAAGTATAGTTCGGAAATAGGTTACATCGTTTTCCTAGAATAAAGAAAATTTAGCTCATGCTAGAAATGGAATTCAACATAAACGAATTCACCATAATTGTTCTGAAAAGATGGGAAGAAGAAAATAAACACTGAAAAATCCTCCTTGCAGCCTCAACTCGTCGTCAAAAGCTCAAGGGAACGATTCAACGCTTTTCTCCCGTTCGTGCTCGTGTATGAATCCAACGTACGTGCAAGAAATTAGAATTTCGTCTCCAAAACAAATGATTTGAATCCCTCTAGCTATGTTTTTCTCTCCCAAAGAGTGTTCTCCAGCCAAAACTCGCGGCTCTAGAGTGAAAAATGGCTTTTATATGGTCCCACGGCGGAAAACCTAAAATCTGTCAAAATACGATGTTCGCTCGAGCGGGGTGTCGAGCGCGCGTCGAGCATTCGACTCTGCCTGATTTCGCTCGAGCGGCCAATGTCTCTGCTCGAGCGATCTTCGTTTTTCAGCAACCCGCTCGAGCTCCCTGTCGAGCGGCAGTCGAGCGTTTGAATCTACCTGAATTCACTCGAGCGGCCAAAAGCCTCCGCTCGAG
This sequence comes from Carya illinoinensis, assembly GCF_018687715.1. NCBI lineage: Eukaryota > Viridiplantae > Streptophyta > Magnoliopsida > Fagales > Juglandaceae > Carya > Carya illinoinensis. The sequence continues at coordinate 194,629 of NC_056755.1, read as the reverse complement.
CGAACTTGTAAAATCTGCAATATGAAATTTTGCAAGCCATCAGAGGGCAATCAGACATCTCACTACCACCACATTACATGTCTGTTTCAAGGCAGAAAGTTGTGCGTTGTAGCCCATAGTTTTGGGCATGGCTTTGGCTTACAGCACACACTAAAAAGCCATCCTCACATCTCCTCTCAACCCCTCCAGTAGTATATGAGTCATCTATGGCTTGTCTTTTAGACTTTTGTCACTTTTGAAACATTTTCTAGGAGAGAACTCAATGAGAGACTTCAGACAGCTTTTATGGCCTTTTTTGCTTCAATTTTTTGAAACCTTTGTAAGTAAATTCTCACAAAAATATCTTCATATAAGTTCTTCCTCTTTGAGTATAGTTTCCATTAGTATATTTTGTGTGATTCTTCATGAATTTTGGTTAGTAAAAAGTCTGTTTAAGCATGTAAAAGTCATACTAAGCAATAATCGGAAGAATGTGATAAATTTTTTATTTTATTTTTTACGAAATTATTGGCAAGATCTTAATCCGATGTTTTTATGGTTTAGAGTTAAAATATTAACATGCAAGTTGAATTTAAATTTGGTGCATATTAAGAGTTTTGCATGATATGAGAAAGTTGGAAACTCGAGGTGTCAAAATAGTTTTTGTTTTGAGTAAGTTTGGATATTTTGTTATAAAAGCATGCTCCTATGATCTTGATATTCATAAATGTTGTTCTCAGGACTTTGATATATATGTTAAGAGTGTTATTTTAGAAATTTATGGCTGTGATCTCGAGAGAATAAATTTTTATGCATGCTAAGGTTCGGTTGGAACATAACTAAAGGCTCACAAGTTGTGTCGTGTTTCTAAGTTATTTCTATCATGTGATCTTGAGTTTAATCTTTAGATTAACTTTAGGATTTGCAGCATATGATATTGTTTATTGACGGTTTAGTTCATGGAAATGTCAAATCAAGTGGATTGATCGAAGACCAAAACATGTAGTACTCTGGTTTTGGAGTAAATGTGCAAACCAATTATGTTGGTTGATGTTTTGTGAGCTGACTTGTTTGTTGAAGCATAATATTTATTAGGATTGATTTAGGATCTAAAAGGACAAATCTGATCGCATCTGATTAACGACAATAATTGCAAAGCTTGAGGAAGAGATTGTAGCAATGTATTAAATTCCATTCCAGCGATTATTCCGATTTAAGTACTCGAACAGAATATTTTGGCTTCGGTGTACCATTTTTGAATTAATTATATATTATATATAAACTAACAACTAATAGAATAAATACATACATATATATATATATATGTAAGTGTGTTCTTATATATTTGTATGTATATGGAAGAATTGAAAATTTATAAAATAAATATATGTTAAAAAGATCACAAACTTGAGTTGAAATACAAAAATAAAGAAAAAAAAAGAATAGATAAATTATTAAAAATAATTCTATTTAAAAAAGAAAAAAGAAAAATGAGGGGACATATCTAAAGTTACAAAAAAATTAAAGTTATATAAATACATTTTAGTTTCTAAAATTAATTAAATACCATCTGAATTTAAAATTTACAAAAATGCAATTCCAGTATAAAAAATTACAAAAATAGTTCAAAATGGAATGGGGCCCGAAATGCCAATTCTGGTCAGAATAACTGAAATTTGACTGGAATGGGCCACAATTTGGAGCAAAATGGAAAGATGTGATATAGTGTACTAGATACTACACCATAATAGAAAATTCATGCTAGAACAGAACGAAATTTAAAATTTTGGGTTGTAGAGACGAAATTTAAGAAAAATACATTACAACCTAGTCATTAACAAATAAAGGCTATAAAGCAGTATGGTATACCACAATCTTAGTAACCAATCACATATAGTAGGAATGATGCTTCGCTTAATAACTTTATTAAAAATAAATACATGTGTTTAAGCTGAAGTCATAATAAGGATCACACCACATATACAACCAATTGATTTTTCTATCCCAAATTGATGATGAAGATGAGGCATCCAACCAAAAAATAAACTTTACAAAAGACTAGCATCAAATTCAAGTGTTAATTTTAATTTCTTGAGCCCATGATTAGCAACTGAAGCAAAAGAATATATATATATATATAAACTCTAAACTTCATATTTTTTGAACCATTCAAATCAATCAACTTAGAGAATATACAAAAATCCAAGACAGGTGAAGTTAGCCTTCACAACAAAGTAAAGTTTTATATTTTAACTTCTCTAGCCCATGATTAGCTGCTCAAGCAAGAGAGTAAGACAATACATATTCAAAATCCAAACTCATATTTTTGGAAATATTTACATAAATTAAACATAGAAAATAGACAACAATTCAAAGCTGGCACAATAACTTCACCTTCTTTCAGAACTTGTTTTTTACCATTTAACTCCATATGTTTTGCAATTTTATTTTTTAAAAGAAAATGTGGTATACATTTAAGTATGATGTGCTTATAATAAGAATATACAGTTCTCTAGAATATAACAAAATAAAATCAAAACTAAAATGAGGTTCCAGCAGCATTTAAAACAACAAAATGAGAGTGACAATCGTGATTCATAAGAGACAAAAGGAGAGGAAGTGATAGAAAATGGAAGATTTGAGCTCCAAGAAATGAAAAAAAAAAATTACCTTATTCTCAACAGAGTGCCAATAGTGATTCGGAAGAGAGAGAGAAAGAGAAAGTGAGCAATACCGTGGGAATGAAACATTGGGGGGGGGGGGTTGGGGGGGAACAACTTATCTTTTCATTTTAGTATAATAAAATAAAGATTTGGCATGCAAATAATATCCACTCATATATATCGGCCCATTTTATTTACTGTAGATCAAAGTTTCACTTTTCACATTTTGCCTAATTCAATGTATGTCTTTTATAGTGAAATGAGCTACATTTTGTGTTTCACTGGTATTTGGGTAAGCCGATGCCAGTGCTCTTTTTTTTTTTTTTTTTAAATAGACTTCAATTCATGAATGAATGAAGGAAGTTACAGCTATGACTAATAAGTCTGGGAACAAGCCCTGATTACAAGCTAACTACTTATCGGTTATACGTGCCCATGCACACAACTTTCATTGTGCCGGACACTATGTAAAAAAACTTCATAAAACTCTCCAATGATACAGCCCTTCTGAGATGAAAGACTCTGTAAAAAACAGAAGTGTCCATCTCGACTTGTCTATGAGAAAAACAACTCATTCCACCCCCACCCTCCAAAAAAGGAGGGAGACTTTTCACCCTCATCCTCCAACGAGGATAGGGACTCACTACCCTTCTCTTACAAAAGAGGAAAGGGAATTACCTACTTCAAATTTATTCTCATTTAATCCTAACAGACACAATAAAATAAAACAAACTCAACTGAAAAATAAAAGAAAAATAAAACCCAGTGCTCCACACCGTACGTCCATCCACTAACTGAACTTTCATGCCCACGCAGCTCCCCACTTTTGTCGCCCACTATCCCTGCTTTCCGTAACTTCCCCAGCCCACCCTACGTCCTGCCATAACCTGCAAACATTAAGCATGCAGCAAGCATAACTGAGCGAACGGACGACTCCACGATGCAATTGATTTTCAAGCATGCAGTGACTGGAATTTCCTCGTGACAGCCACTGGAAGCACACTGCCACCGAACACCTTATTACAGATTGAAAAACAAACCCAAAGCACCCAGAAACCTACTAAACGGAAGACCTCAGCCACCGTAGTTATTATTACATTTAACCAAACGGAAGAACCGAACATTAAACAAGAGCTAACCCACACTAAAAGGAAAACAAGATAAATTAGACTGTAAGAAACTAGAAAGTCAGGAAAAGAGAAAAAACAATTTGAAAAGGCAAACACTGTCGCCGCCCCCTTCTCCGACCACCCTCATGAAGCTTTCGGCTATGAGTTATGGTAGGGCTCCGCCCTAGACAGACCCCTTATCCTCCTCATGTACGCTGGATGCATCCCAAAAAAATCCTCTATTTTCCATGGATAAAACAGAGGCCTTAACCCCACGGAAACCACCCCAACCCAACATGCAAACCATCGCCTCCGAGAGCAAGCCGCCCTGCCCCTGCTCACGCCGTAAACCTCCAAAGCATCCCTCAGCAGACAATTTTTCCAGGCTACCCCCCATACATCTCTCAAAAACATACTAACTTCATTTTATACGTATGGAAGTTAACACCTCTCAGCCAAACAGTCAGGAACACCGGATTAGGCCATACAAGCCTAGTGGAGGCCGTGGAAGTATAGCAAAACTCAGCTTTTATTAACAACATAAAACATGAAAACAAACACAGCAGAAGAGAAAACTAAACCAAAACTAGAAAGAGAGAGGAGGGAGGGAGGAGCCAAGGCTCCCACCTCCCTCTTAATGGTTTTCGCCTGACTTGTTTCCTAGAGAGAAGGGAGACTTTCTCTCACTATCTCTCTTAGTTTTTCCGATACCAGTGCTCTTAGTTATAAGGTGTGGTAGTATGAAATTAGATTAGCACTTAGTTATAAGGTGTGGCAGTATGAAATTAGATTTGTTTTTACACTGACATGTTTTACGTGAGCTTAATTTTACATTGGGTTGGACTTAGTTTTACTATGGGCTTAGTTTTTATTACATAAAACTATTACGTTACTTTGAGTTGGGTTGGGTCTAGTTTTACTTAAATAATTACGTTATTCCATAAACTATTTATGGGATTGTTTATATTATTTAAATATTAAATTATTTAATAATTAGATTTATTAGTCAATAATAAGAGTTTAATTCTATTTTTAACATTTTAAATCTGATTAAGCCTATTTTATGGAAAGAGTTCCTGCTATTGTTTAATAGATCTAAATAGAATATGATTTCTTACTAAATTGTAATATTCTATCTATTTCTTACTAAATTGTAATATTTTATTAGTGTATAATAATAGGTATGCTAGGATTTGTATTTTAAAAATGATTAAGCTAATTATCGAAACGAATTTCCGTTGATATTTTGTTACTTTGATAAAATTACTATATTACAGTTATAATTAGAAAATAAAGAAATATGTTAAGAATACTTAAATGATATTAATATTTATTAAATTTTTTGTAAAATTAAATAATTATGTTAATTATAATAAAATAAACCTATTTTAAGAATTGAGGTTTTAACGACTTATTTTAATAGAATTGAATATAGTCCAATTATTCTAATAAATTATAATTTGAGAGTGAAAATATGTTATTAGTATTTAAATAATTGAAGATATAAGCATCCATTGATTTTATGTTAAACAGAATATTTATTAATTATTTTCTATAGTATGAATTTAATTAAGTGGGAAATTATGATACGTTTAATACTTTGTATGGGTGACAAGTTATGAAGTGAGATTCAAAAAGCAACGCAATAAAGTAAGTAGCTTGATCATAAATTAGAAGTATCATATTAGTTAGTCAGATAGATTATTATTAAAGCCAATCCTTGAAAGTCAGTGTTTATGTATCTCGTATGTCACTATTTATGCAAGTATATCATAGATCATAGAACACGATCATGTTAATTTTTTGCATCATGTTTAGATTCAGCATTTTATAGTTATTTATATGAGCATGTATGTCATGCATCTCACTTCCCATAAGATACCCAAGCTTTCTTAAGTTCAAATGTAAGATAAGATTCATATAAGTTAAATCAAATGACCATTTAGATGTATGGTGTCAATGCAGTCTCATGGTGGATGTGCAAGCCACAGACTCAAGCGTAGTCTACCGTAATATGTTAGAATACTACTCAGCGGCTCCCTTTGCGGCCGCTGGATGTGAGGCCCGTGCACAACCTCGCACACAATGTTAAATGTATTGGCCAGTCATACCATTCAAATAATTTAGATAAATTAGTCATGAATATCACAAGTATCAGTATGAGCAATCATAATTTTAAACTCTCAGCATGAAATTTTTATAAAAACCTTATATTTACATTGTAATAGGTTTTTTACCGAGTCTTCAACTTATTTTAGTTTTATTTCATATTTTTAACTAGCTAATTGATGATGATGATTAGTACGAGCAAGCGAGTCAGACTTAGTTGAAATAGTTGGATTTAGCTTCAGGCTTATTTATATATTATTTAATCGATTTAATAAATTATGAAATCTCTTGCCTAGTTTTATTTATATAAGCATGTGACATCCCTAGCCATTGAAAAATGAGTGTTCTAGAACTGGGCTTGGGACGCCATATGGGCCTAGCCATTGGAAATGAGGTGTTACAGAGCTAGGCCTAAGATGCCATATGGGCCAGTGGTATTGTACACTCTATCAATAACTATATGCATAAATTGGAAGGAAAAATTAAATCTACACGTATGACTCAGCGGTGCGTAGAGCTACTAGTAAAGAAAATTCTACTCATCATTTTCATACCATATATCACATATAATTTCTTAATTTTTAATTTTTTTCTTTTTATCAAATGTGAGATGATGGATGATGAATAGAAGATTACAATTAATTTAAGAAGAATAAAATAAAATAAATAAAAATATTAAAAAAATAAATATGATATATAATATTTGAGGATGATAAATAATAAAATTCTATCACAATAGTCCGTAATGGATTATTTAAGATTTATGAACGACACGTAACATTTGATTTTTAGGCGTAAACGACGAGTAAAATTTATTGGTAGCGATCGGGTACCTACGTCGATTAAAATGGTTACGTGTCAAAATCATAGAATATCTGAAAAAAACCCAATCACAGTCAAAAGGGTTTGCCGAATTTTCCCAATAATCAGAAGAAGAAGAAGACGACGAAAAATAAACAGAAGAAGATGCTGAGGGTTGCAGCGAGGAGGCTATCTTCTCTTTCTCCATCGTCGCCTTGGAGGCTCAACCAGTCCGCCTCCGCCATCGTCTCTCGTTATTTATCGTTCAACGGTAGTTATTCCTCGTCTTCCAGTCACCCCCGATCCGATATCTCCTACTCATCTTTTTCCCTCCGACCCGACTTATTCCAACTACCCTTCAAAGGTTAGGGCTATCTTCCATTTCCCTCTATACACTAAATACTACTCGGTTTTATTTAGGTTTATTCTGATTCATCTCATTAGATTATTTTTTTTTTTGTAAGTTTTGGGTTTTGTTATGTTGATTTAGTATCATTAACAACGCTGAAGGATACATAATTACCTTTTTCCGTTATTAATTATTCGGTTTTCCAATATTCGACGCTATTTATTCAGAAATATCACCAGCGTGCTTGATTGAGCGTGCTGTTGTGTGAGACGCTTTTGACTGTTTGGGGAGGGGGCGCTATCTACAGTGCTATAGTTATTTGCATTTATTGGAGGAGGTTGGTTTTTTAGTTGTGGAAGCTAGTTTCTCAATCAAGGTTAGGAGTTTTTTTTTTTTTAATGAATAATTAGGAGTTTCTTATATTGATACTTGTCAAAAAAATAAAAAAGTGATGTCGATTGCAAGTATATTTCAGGATCTGTTGGGTATTTGAAGAATTTTTCTTCCCGCTTGTCAAAAATATGTTTTATAAGATCAGGTGGGAAGTTTGTGTGATTGTGTGTCATGTCTTAATGGATATTTGTGTCTATCCTCATAGTTGGAATATAGAAGTACACGATTGTTTCTTTATAAGAAAGAATACAATTCTATATACCCGAAGATAACTATATTTGTCAAGAGTTATAATTTCTTGTTGCTGGGTTGAACTTATAAAAAAAAAAAAAAAAAAAAAAATTCTTGTTGCTGGTTTGAATTTAGTTGTATTAAATCTTCGTGATATTGTTGTGATATCTAGAATGATGATATGTAATACTTATCTGTTTCTATATACAATTGTCAACTACCTATTGATACCAAATTATAGTGTCCAGGATTACATTCGGACTAATTGTTTTTCATGTGAGACACAGACACAGGCTTATCCACCTAAGATGTGTATGCACAAGTCAGTATGTAAGAACATGTATTTGCATGATCCCTATTTCAGAGTTTTCTCTTTTGCTTTCTAATATTGCCGAGGGATCTGGGAATTGAAAATAAAGGCAGCTGAGAAAAGGTTTGATAACTTTGTGTCAATAAGGGAGTAAAAACCGTGAAGGCTTTGGTCTTGGTGGTATGCTCTCTCCAAGGTCTAAGGTTCGAATCCTCTTGGGTGCAAATAATTGATTGGGGCCATTGGATTGAGGGAATTTTCCCTTGAATTACTCTATGTGTACTTGTGGGAAACTTCTTGCCAAGGGCTTATGCATCCCTGGGATTAGTCGGGATGTTGTTCTCGGACACCCAGTGCCAATAAAAAAACCGTGAATATGAATAAATATGCAAGTTCTTTTATCATGGAGCACAGAGTTTTAAATTTTGTACCGTACCTACCGGTATTTACCATGCCAGAGTAGTGCCCAGTACAGGAAATATATGTGTTTCGTATCAGGTCAAATACGGCCGTACTGGTGCGTTTCAATTAGTACCGGCTAGTTTTCGATGTACCGGTTGGTTTTGGTGTACCGGCCAAAATTAATGGATTTTTTTAATTAATGTAAAAATTCTATTATTTTCATAATTTTCACATCTGAAAACTATTTTCTTAATTTTTTTTAATCCCATTCTCCCGAGGATTGAAATTCAAATCCCTACTCCTCTTTTCGTGATGAATATGAGTGATTATATTTTTAAATAGTTGGATTGAGAACTTAGAAATATTATTAAGTTTTATAAATATGTGTTTTAACTTTTTAAGATTTGCATTGATGTTATTTTGAAATATAATTTATACATATATAATTAATTTATTATATATGGACTATCTTGAAACGGTACCAGTACCGAAATATTTCGTTCCAGTGCCTTAACTGAAACGGCCACCGAAATGGTATTCAGAGCTTTGAGTTGTACATTATTTTTTGTTGCCTTTTGAAGCCTGTTATCATCGCTCTCCATCCTTCAAAGATCGGATGGCCTTTTCAGTTGATTTCTTTGCACACTGGAATATTGATATTATTGACCACATACATGGTTGTGCACTTTATTCTTGTTCATTTTCTTATGACTCTTGCTGGCAAATGATTGGTAGGTCCAGGTTTTGCTTCCGAGTCTCTTACCCCAACAAAGGAAAACAGCATAGTTCCAGACATTGCTGCAACTGTGGCAGCTGTTAAGAACCCTACTTCCAAGATCCTTTATGATGAGTACAACCATGAGCGTTACCCTCCAGGTGACCCCAGTAAGCGGGCATTTGCCTATTTTGTCCTGACCGGTGGTAGGTTTGTCTATGCCTCAGTGATTCGTCTCCTCATCCTCAAGTTTGTGCTGAGCATGTCAGCCAGTAAGGATGTTCTTGCAATGGCCTCGCTTGAGGTTGATCTGTCCAGTATTGAGCCGGGCTCTACTGTGACTGTTAAGTGGCGTGGAAAGCCAGTCTTCATCAGGCGCCGAACTGAGGATGATATAAAGCTGGCAAATAGTGTTGATGTTGGATCTCTTCGAGACCCACAGCTGGACTCAGAGAGGGTTAAGAATCCTGAATGGCTCGTTGTTGTTGGAGTCTGCACACATCTGGGTTGCATTCCCTTGCCAAATGCCGGTGACTTCGGTGGATGGTTCTGCCCATGCCATGGATCCCATTATGATATATCTGGTAGGATACGTAAGGGGCCAGCTCCATACAATTTGGAGGTACCGACTTACTCCTTTCTGGAAGAGAACAAGTTACTGGTTGGTTGAGAATCATGGCTTACTCTCTAGAAAACTACAATTATTTGTGATCCCAGTTTTGTTTAATTTGAGCAGATAATGCCAAAGATTTGTTGCGGACATCTTTGAATTCAGCCCATTTATTCTTGGGCAATATCAGGAATGATTATGTACTTGGAAACTGTTAACTGTCGTTGGTGTTTCTGAATTTAAATAAGTTGCCTGGCCTTTGCTGAGCTTGGATGAGTTTGGGACTTCACAATTGCAGGGAGCTGCTATTAAATTTGGTTTGTTTTGTTGTGGTTTTGTGATAATGGATGATAGTGTTTTATCTAGTTATGAAGGGGAGCGGTTGGGACCGGGGGTTTGTACCAACGTAATTGCCGCTGTGAAAACATCTCCATGACAAAGTATCCGTTTAGGTAGGTTTAGAACTTATATACGCGCTGTAAACTGTTCCCAAGAAGTTGACCTTAGAAAAGAATTTGGAAACCAACCAGGTACGTGGTAACTCTATAACAGTTTCTTTCAACCCAATAATTCTTCTTAAAGTTCAAACTGCTGTGATGTAAAGTAAGATTCCGGATATACGATCTATCCGTTACCATCAATCGTGTGTCCGATAATTTTTTCAAAAGAAATTTCTAGTGCATAACCTATAGTTAATGTTTATTCTTCCTTCGAGTCTACAACCCAAGACTTGAAGTTCAATCATACAATTTTTAAGAAGCCCCGTACGCATAGATAGCCAAGTACTCTGAAGAGAAAGGTACATGCAATCCGCACGTCAAATTTCGGCGGTAGTTCGGATGAATGTTTGTACACATACACGTATCTAATTTTTCACAAAAAGAATCTTGGTCATCTCTCGAAGATTCCCTTGACATACACCATACCCTTTTCACTGAGCAGAAGCTCTTTTCTCATTTGCTCCACTTGCTGGTCATCCCCTTGAACGATGATCTCGGAAAGGGTCCCATCATCTGCAACCATCATTTTAACCTTGATCTGCTCCTTTCTTGATGCTCGTTTCCAGTAATAAGCTCCTCTGAGTTCCATTACCAATGAGTTAGTACGTCAAATTACGCGTGGTTTGGCAAATGGATTACAGGCATTGTATAATTGTTACAATATCGTTAAAACTTGTACATCACAGAGTGCCTTAACTTACGCAAATGGACTTAGGATCGTAAGCCAAAACCAATTATTGCCAAAATCTGGTACGGTTATTGTAAGAACAAGGGCCACGCTTGCCAGGCTGATGCAGGTGCAGAAAGTGAGCAAGGCTGCTTGGCCTCGGCTTGGTACCATCATGCCTTCAAAACTTTAATCAAGAGAGAATCGTAAGTTATAAAACTTTTATCTCAAGCGAACAGAAGTCTTAAATCTTTTGTTATAGCAGTTAATCACCAAGTTGCGGGTAAAGAAAGATAGGCTAAACTTTCAGTCTGATCGTGTGGTAGCTTTTTACCTTCAGTATGTTCTAAACCTGAATCAAATCATTTTGCTTTCTTATATAAATCACGTCATATTTGATGGAAGTGTAAAATGTTGTGTGTTGTTTAGATTCTGGAGGAGAACGAGGAGTGGCTTACGTTACGGTCTCTCCTCTCTCGGTCACCGCAAAATTGTTGCGGGTAAAGAAAGATAGGATTTCTCCTGCTAACTGATTAGGTGCCTTTCTCCCTTCTCCTTCCGCTATAAATGTCTTCTGCACAATCTGATATAGAACCCCAATGAAATTAGCCCGTTGATAAACTAAACGAAAGAATAGAGACGCACAGAATAAAATAAAAAATCGATGTGACAAAGTTAGTTGATTTATTTGATTGTCCCACCATCATTTTCTTTTTATGCAGGAGATACTCACCGGCAGTAAAATGCTAAGGATAAAGCAGTTTTGAAACTCTTTAATTTCTCTTTTTAAGGGACAATTGGAGAAAGAAACTAAGAGAAAGGATAAAGCAGTCTTGAAACTCATTAATTTCTCTTTTTGAGGGAAAATTGGAGAAAGAAAATAAAAAGAAAAGACAGTTGGAGAAATTAAGAAAACTGATGAGAGAGAACCTTGGACTTCACAGATCGCTTGATAAGGGACCAGAGGCCAGGAACTGAGATGACAAATAGACCCAATGAAGTATAGTAGCTAGCCGAAGAATAACCCATGCTCTCTGAAAGTAATATGAGCGAGGAAGGGCTATGGTGGTGAAGCCGTTCCACAAGAACAGCGGAGGATAAGACATGGTCTTGGATGGAGTGGGAGGCACACACCGCCACGCTTCTGGGCCTTGTGGGGTTCGGAGCCCGTCCGGGCCATAGTTTATGGTGGGACTTGGAATTGGAGGAAGGGAGAGAGAGAGTCGTCAGAGGGTGGGGATGTGGGAATAGCGTCTTAGCTGCCATTAGTCTGGCCGAGAGAAAATGAGTAAGTTTATGTGCTGATATCGGATAACTACCGAGTCGGGGATAGTAAGCGGATTGAATTGAATGGTCCAGACTCCAGACTTCAGATATAGAAAAGAAGACATTTCAGCCCATTTCAGCAGTAGCCTGAATCTTTCCTTCTTCTATAAATGAATCAGGTTCAGCTAGTTTTTAAAGAGTTTTTGTCAAAGCCTTTTCCATATCTAACTGATTTTTACTGGTCCTATTAGTTCTGTTGCAGGTTTATTTATTGTTATTGAATAAATATTTGTTATGAGTTGAAAACGCCTCCCAATTTTGGTCGTTAATATCTCATGAAATGGGTACAATTCCAGCAGAATTAAACCCGCCCTAGAGAACCCGTCGGAAAACTTGTAAAAATTAGGAGTATAATTTATAAGAAAACTTTGATACACACAGTCAACCCACAAGGAAATAGGCATGGTAAAATAACAGTGTATAAATTTAATTTCTTATTAAATACAGGTTATTGATTTTCTAGTTTTTGAGCTTTTTTTAAAAAAATTTTAAAAAATCTTTTTATTATTTTAAAATTTTAGTAATTCTAGTTGGTTTTCAACTTTTCACAGAATATTATATTTTCAAGTATTTTTAATTTTTTTCGTGAAGTAGCAGTAGACTTGAATATATATATATATATATATATATATAATTTTTTAAAAAATTTAATTATTTAATTTTCGCGCGTGTTCATCCTTAATTGATGTGATATTTGTGCACCAATATCAATAATTTTTTTTATAATAAATTAAAGAAATTTAAACGAAATGGCCTTTTTAATATATGATTATTATTACGATAATTATTTGAAAACTTTTCTTTCTAAGTCAGGGATTAATTTAAAAAATGATAAACCTCAAAACGAATAGAGAGTCATGGCCCAGAGTTAAGCCGTGTCCTTGAGTAGGGGTGCTACCCGTACAATACAGTGCGGGGCAGCCCGTACCCCGCCCTGCATGGTACAGGGGTGGGGTTTTCCCATCCATCCCCCACCCCGCTTGGTGGGGTGCGGAGCAAATACCAGTCCCGTCCCGCTTCATTTTCACTTTAAAAAATTACTATTTTTTTATATTTAAAAATATATTTTTAAAATTATTTCTAAATCAAAAAGTGATCAAAAATATATTTTTAAATCCAAATTGTAAATTTAAATTTTGTAAATATGACTATAATTTAAAATTTATATAGTTTTTAAATTTGCTAGTGCATATTTTATGTAAGTTGTAGTGTAGTAGTTTTAAACTATATAGTTTTTAAATTTGCTAATGCATACTTTGTAAATAAGTTTAACAAATTGTAATATATATATATTTATATATACACAATTTGTAAAATATAAAGATATATTTATATTTATATATATAAACATATATTTATGCTTTTGTATATATATATATATATATATATATAAATATTTATGTTTTTATATATATAATATATATGTAGGGTTGGGCCCTCCCTGCCCCCCACCCCCGCTAGGGAGACTAGATGCGGGGCAGGGCCCCCCGCCCCCGCTGCCTTGCTGCCCTTGAGCTCTAAGTAAACTATTCAATATAAACTTTAACGGTTGCAATAAAACACAAAAATATGATCTTTTGTGGAAACAGATGGTGTGGAAACACAATCTTAAAAGTTAAAACTAGGAATAAGAGTTTGGTCGGGGTAGCGGGATGCGGGGCCCCGCTGCCCGCTGCCCTTGAGCACCAAGTAAACTATTCAATGTAAACTTTAACGGTTGCAATAAACCACACAAATATGATCTTTTGTGGAAACAGAGGGTATGGAAACACAATCTTAAAATTTAAAACTAGGAAGAAGAGTTTGGTCATATTCAGTTTGATCCTCGAAAAGTTAAGGATGTTTTCTGCTCTTGATATAAAAAGTTGTTCCAAACTTTGAACCTGATGCTGGTGTTGCGTGTGTAACAATAGTTAAGACAAAAATCTCATAAGAGATGATGAGGGATCTGGATAAGCCTTTTATAGTTGAGGAGGTGACTACAACATTATTTCAAATGTCCCTCTTAAAATCAATCACCCGGATCGCTTTTTATCAATACCATTGGGATATTGTAGGCCCTGAGTTATGTTCCAATCTGGTGAATTGTCTCAATGGAACTTTCTCTCTTGCAATTGTTAATCATACTTATATTGTTTTGATTCCAAAGAAGAAAGAAGTTGTTAAGTGTATTGGTTTTTGGCCAATTGTATAAGATAGTGTCAAAGATCCTTGCTAATAGGCTCAAAAAGGTCATCGTCTCACCAAGTCAAAGTGTTTTTCTTCCTGGCAGTCTTATTTCTGATAATGTCATTGTTACCTATGAGACCTTACATACCATGAATTGTCATTTGCATGGAAAAGAGGGTTATATGGTTACTAAGTTAGATATGAGCAAAACTTATGATAAGATTGAATGGAGATTCTTAAAAATGATTATGGAGAAAATGGACTTAGTGTAAGATGGATTTTTCTCATTATGAAATGTCTTACCTCAGTGTCTTACTCGATGTTAGTGAATGGAAAGCCTCAGGCACAATTTAAACCTACTCGTGGTTTGAGGAAAGGGGATCCCTTAAGTCCCTATCTTTTTCTGTTATACTCAGAAGTTCTTAGTTGCCTAATTCAACAGGCTGAAGATCAGCAAATGCTTCATGGGGTTCCAATTGCTAGAGGGGTAGTTAGGATTTCACATTTACTTTCTACATATGACAATTTACTCTTCATCAAATCTAATCCTCTTGAATGGAGGAGACTTTAAGGATTATTGGCACTGTATGAAAGAGCTTTGGGGCAACAGTTGAACTGTGATAAGACTTCACTTTTTTTAGTTCAAACACCAATCAAGAGACATGGGAAATTATTGTTGCTATAGTTGGAACTCAAGCACCTAACAACTTTGAACAATATCTAGGTGTACCATCTTTAGTTGGTCTATCTAGAATGAAGGCTTTCAACTTTATTGCTTATAGGGTATGCCAAATAATCAGTAATTGGAAGCATACTTTTCTCTCTCAAGGGAATGAAGTTCTTTTTAAGCTTGTTATTCAAGTCATCCCAACATATACTATGAGTATTTTTTTTTATCACCTAAGACCTTGTGCCCATAGCTTAATAGACTTATACAGATGTTTTTTTTGGAACATAACGAAAATAATTTAAAAATACATTGGATGAGAGAAAATGGATCTATCTAAAACAATGGGGGATTTGGGATTTTGAGACTTTGGGTGTTTTAACAAGGCCCTCTCAGCTAAACAATTATGGAGAATAACTTTTAATCCCCATTACAATTATGGAGAATAACTTTTAATCCCCATTCTCTTTCTGTTGTTATCTTCAAGGTTAAATACTTCCCTTATGGGGAATTACATAATGCGATCTTACCAAGAAGTGCCTATTGTTTATGGAAGATTTTGATGTCAGCTAAAGACCTTCTTATGGATGGTTTGATATGGAGAGTTGGCAATGAGAGGAGCATAGGCGTTTGAGGGACAAATGGTTACCAAGGCCCCATTACTTTTCAGATCTAGTCTCCAATTACCACACTTGATGCTCATGCAAGAATTGCTGTTTTAATCAACCCCCACACTAGAGATTGGAATGCCAAGGAGACTTTTTGTGTAGAGGAGGCATACATGATTCTAAGGTTACTATTAAGTCCACTACTGTCAGCTAATAAACTCATTTGGAAGGGCACTTAATCTGACAATTTTATAGTAAAGAGTGCTTACCATTTAGAGAATGAGAGGTCTATGTAGTTCATATAATACTCAGTCTAGTGCAGATTTTTGGAAGTTCACATGGTTTACTAATATCCCTCAAATATATGATCTTTTACTAATAGAAGCCAATCTTTGTAAACACCAGGTCTTGGATAATGGAGATTGTCCTGTTTGCCCACTAGAGCTTGAAACCATTGAACACATTTTGTGAGAGTGTTATTCTGCATAGGATGTATGGGATAATTGTTGTATCACTCTTCAAAAATCTTCCCTTTGAAATATCACTTTTCAGGAATTATGTTTGCATTTCTAGCAAAGTTTGTCTACTAAAGATGTTGAATTAATGTTATGTATTGCTTGAAGCATATGGTTTAGAATAAATTCTCTAGTATTTAGATAATCTTTTGATCAGCCACTACATCTAATTAATTAGACAAAGACATATATTGCGTAATTTTAAGAACTGCAACATCACAATCTTATCACCATTGATTTTGAGATAACACAACTAATATTAGGGATGCTAATCGCACCATACGGCCTCCTTGCACCCCGCCCCGCATAGTAGGGCTGAAAACCGACCGATACGGTTCAGTTTTATGAGAAAATTGAAACCGACCAAAATCTTACTTTTGAGCCTGAAAACAGGCCAAAATCGACCGTGTAAGGGGGGAAAATCGGCCGGACCGGTTGCCAGTCGTTTAACGCTCGGTTTGGGCCTTCTTTTTCCCAAGTCATAATATTATTTGGCTTTTTTTTTTTTTTTCCTTCAATTCATCATCCAAAATCTTTTTAAGCTTTTGTTCTCAACTAATCATCCAATTCTCAACTACTAAGTTACTAATTAGTAACTAATAACTATATTACTTACTATATAATTAAAAAATAAATAAAAATAATTCCACTAGAATCCTAGATGTTTAGTATTACATATTACAAAACAAGCCAAGTTGCCTTAAGCATACCAAAACGCAAGTAAAAAAATAACATTAATAAATGAAAACAAATTATCTTAAAAACTTAAACATAACAACAATGCAAATATAAACAAAATATCGATCTTCATGTTTGCTCAATGCTCCTTCTAGCCTTCAACCTTCAATCTTTAATAGTTGTCACATTTAATTATGCACCCAACTTTATAAGAATAAATAAAAATAAAATATCAAATATTAGTGAATGTAAATTATGAAAAATACTTAAATTAAATTATAATGAAAACAAATAAAACATTACCTGATTCTACTACGAAACTCTCCAAATTATCTATAGCCTCTCGGATATCAATTGGTGTTGACGGAGGCCTTAACCAATTTTGAGTGCAAATAAGTGCCTCAACAGTTCTCGTAGCCAACGAACTTCGAAAAAAATCAAGCACACGACATCCCATACTAAATGCTGACTCAGACGAAATCGTGGAAACAGGCATGGCCAATAAGTCTTGCGCAATTCTCGCAAGTATAAGATAGTTAGACTCATTAATTTTCCACAAAATCAACAAGTCAAACGATGGGCTGAGTGCCTCACAACCATCCGATAAATATCAATCCACTTCTGTTTTGGTAATATTAGATCCCATGGCGGAAGATGCCTTATATCACTCCTGGAACCATTTGGTATCACGTTTGCCATCACCATCAATCATAGATTTAGATGTTGGAGGGGGTTGAGGAACTTGGGTACTCGTGGTGGAATCAAATTTAGAATTATACTCTACATATAGATCCCCTAATACCTATTTCACACTTGAGACCAACTGTAACAGTCCGCTAGAAATTCAATTGTGAAATTTCTATTAACTTTAGGAATCTCGTGAAAAACCCATAAGTTTTCACGAATCCATTAATCGTATAGGTTTTTGTCTAACTACATAGTTAGTGTTATTATTTACTATGGTATCAGAAGTGTATTTTTGATTATTGGAGATAGTTAGAAGTGTCAAAATGTATTATGATTTGTGTCATTAGACTCGGAGGGTTATTTAAAGTCTTATGGCGCAATAACTTTTTTTCATATTTTCGGACAAAACGTCTGTTCAAAACTGTAGATATTATTGGATAAAAAGAAATATCTTGAGGTAATTTTCGTGAATATTATTGGGTAAAAATATTTTGAGTTGATTTTTATAGATATTATTAGATAAAAATATCTTAAGTTGATTTTTGTAGATATTATTGGATAGAATATTATGAGATAATCTTTTATAGATATTTTGGGTAGGAGAAAACCACACTCAACTCTCAACTCCAGCCTTATCACCTCCCTTATCTCGTCCATAAATGTGTCCAGCCAGCACCCATGAACTTATCTTCAATTACTCCTTCTAATAAAAGATTATCAAACACTCTCTCTCGGACAGATTTTAGGAGATCTTTTGCACGCCCATTTCGAAGCTGTTGTAAGTGTTTTATCATAAAGTCTCCTTCATATAAGTTGTTCATTTTTTAGTCTAGTTTACATGGATATCTTATTTTCCCCATTTTAAGATCATTTGGTCAGTCAAACATTATATAAACTATAAAAAGGTCATTCTGGGAGATAAACTGGAGAATATGTTATAGTTTGGAGTTTTTGACCAAGCTAATGGATAGATATTGGTCCGAAATTTTTATGGAGTATTGTTAACATGTATATGTGACTATTGGTTGAGGATTTTTGCATGATTAAAGGTTTTGATGAAAGATGTTCTTAGATTTAGAAACTTAGAAACTGGAAGAGGAAAAACAGTTTCTGTTTTGAGAAAGTTTAACTCTTTGGTGGTCTAAACCTATTCTAATGACTTTGATAATTTTATTGGAGGATCCTAAACATCTTATATACATGTTATATTATTATTTTGAAGATATTTGATGTTAGTTTCAAAGATATGAAATTTTATGCAAAGAGATATTCAGATAAGCCAAAGTGTGGATATTCTTGGCTAAATTTATGTTTTGGTTAATTTCTAACCATGTGATCTTGAATTAGAAGCTTGTATATGTTTTAGGACATCTTTTTAAACCATGTAATGGTTTGGTTTGAAGATCATATATTTATAAGTCATAGATCAAGAGATTTATCAAAACTAGTTGAGGAAAAAGTTCCTGTTTTTGGACTAAGTGTAAAACCAAAAACTCCAAATGTTATTTTGTGATTTTGGTGACTTTAGTTTGATGATTTAAAGCATGGTTGATGTTAGGATGATATTATGAATATGTTAGAAGTAAGATTTGATTTTTGAAATTCTTGGAGATGTTTTGATTTAAGGTCAAAACTTGTGATTCAAGTGCTTGGATCTTTTTACAAAAAAGTTTGGTGTTGATTATTAGATTTTTCTAAATGGATGTTTTAAGTATGGTTTTGAACTTAGGATTGGAAGATGTTTGTTGTAAAATTTTGGTTTAAGCATGAGTTTTGAAGTTGGAAGGAATTGCAACAAAAATAAAGGGAAATGGCCTATGGATGTTTCGACCATAGTGTGTTCTTCATGGTTGTGTTTTGTTTTAAATTTTTATGAGTTGATATTTAAGTTTAGGACAAAATTTACATGAGGAATGTAAATTTTGGAAACTTTTGAAGTTAGTATGCAAAATCCTTAAGTTATGGGTAAAACGGTCAATTTCCCACATGTAGAGAGTAAAATGAAAATTTTACTCTTTAAGTTAGTATTTTCCATATTTCAAATTATTAGTGATTTAGTTCTAATTTTTAGAATCACTAATTACAGTTCCTCGTAATCGCACTTGAAGTTTTATAAGAAACGCGGAGATCGAGGTAAGTTAGCTTTTAACTTACTAGCAGTCTACTGTGTATGTGTGCTAAGTAAAAGAATTACAGTGTATGTATGTATGTTATCATATATGTCATGCCATGCCAAGTTATCATGTAATTGTCTATTATACAGAATTTATTCTGTCATCAATTTTTATCTGTTACACAATATATTCTGTCATGTATTACTATACATTACAAATATGTCATGTTAAATATGTTGTCTGTTATATGTTATGCCATGTTACGAAATGTTACTATCTCAAGTTGGTTATGTATTTAACTACAATTGTGATGCGTAAAATACATGGGGCCACAACAACTGTGGAGTATGTATTTTTCATGTTAAGTCAAGTTTATGTAGAATACATGGGGCCACAACAACTGTGGAGTATGTATTTAACTGCATAGTGATGTGTAGAATACATGGGGCCACAAAAACTGTGGAGTATGTATTTACACATAGAATATATGGGGCCACAACAACTGTGGAGTATGTATTTTTAATGTTAAGTCAAGTTTGTGTAGAATACATGGGGCCACAACAACTGTGGAGTATGTATTTACACGTAGAATACATGGGGCCACAACAACTGTGGAGTATGTATTTTTCATGTTAATTCAAGTTTCAGAGCAAGTTCATGCTAAGTCAAGTTTCAGATCAAGTTCATGTCAAGTCAAGTTCAGTTCATGATTCAATTTAAGCTATGTCAATTATGCTATGTTGTACGCTAAGTTATGCTTTAATTACTTATGAATTTGATTATGCATTTATGCTTTTACTGTCATACATGCATCATTAGTCTGTATGGAAGTTTTTTGTTAACTTGCTGAGATTTATAATCAAATCTCACTGTGGTAGTCCCAACTACCATTCCCCCCAAATGGTAGATCTTGTTACAGGACCTGAAGGAGGATCAGGAGCTGACCAACTAGACACAGTCGACTGAACGACGGTGCGTCGTTAATGTTAATATAGTAGTTAAATTACTACTTGTACGATGGAGTTGCATCTCCAGTACTTTTGGATCATAACTATTTTGGAATAGTGCTGTGATCTTAGTTATTCAATGGATCTTTATGTATGAAGTATGTTTTAAGTATTGGGATATTTTCAGTTTGGTGCATAGTATTGCTAAAGAAAAAAAAATTATCCGCTGCGAATATTGCATAATGTTAGATGCATGTTAGGATTATTGCATCTTATATGTCATGAACGGGGGCAGGTAACCTTGTGTTACATGTCTCGACGCTTCAAATGTCCGTCCGATCCCAAACGGAATTTGGGGGCGTCACAGGGTGGTATCAGAGCAATACGTCTCTGGGCAGTAAATCCACATGTCCTTAGGAAATGCACCAAATATTAGGTTTGAAATTTAGTTGTCATTAGGCTTGAATTTCTTAAAGGTATGAGAGGTATTATATGATTGTAATATGTATACTCATGTGTTACAGGAAGAGACAAATGACTCATGGTAGAATACCTCAAAATCCTGAAGGTGGTATCAATCAGGAGAATCATGATTCCCCGATGGATGGAGGATTAGCTGAAGCTGTGCGTATGCTGACTGACGTGCTTAGACATCAGCAACAGCAACAAGTGAACGCACCTAGACCCGAAGTTAGGGGTTGTCCATATGAGAAGTTTATGCTTTACCGTTACCCAAATTTTTTTGGTAATGAAGGACCACTAAGAGCCGAGAAATGGATTATAGATCTCGAGAGAACGTACGAGATTTGTGGATGTCTTGAGGACCAAAAGGTTCTATATGCTGGATACCTATTCCAAGGAGAAGCTGGAATATGGTGGGATACACGTAGGCAACTTCTAGTTAGGGAACTAGGTAGTATGGCTGCATTGTCTTGGGAGAGGTTCAAGGAAGAGTTTGACAACAGATTCTTCCCAGACTCTGTCAAACAATTGAAAGCCCTGGAATTTGCGTCCTTAAAACAAGGTAGTTTGACTGTAGAGCAGTATGCCGCTAAATTCATGGCATTGGGAAGGTTTGCACCACACTTGATTTCAACTCAAAAGATGCAGGCACAAAAGTTTCAAGCATGACTTCTGCTTAGAATCCGAAGTCAAGTAGCTTGCCTTAGAATAGAGAATTACCAAGAGTTGGTAAATGTAGCGACAATAGCAGAGGCTGAGCAGAAGGAATTGGCGATCCAGAACATGACCGATCGAAAGAGGGCCATGCCATTTACTACAAGCAGTAGTGCTGAGAAAAAGAGGCATTTTTCTAGTCCGGAGAAAGGCAAGGGAATAATGATTGGAGGACAGAAGCCGTCCTTTTATTCACCATGCCCTAAGTGTGGTAAGCTTCATTCTGGAGAATGTTACAAGGGATATGGAGTCTGTTACCGATGTGGAAAACCAGGACATATGATTAGAGATTGTCCTAACGCCAAATAAGGTAGTGGAGCTGGTGATCGCAAGCCAAGGCCCCACATCCCGGCACGAGTGTATGCAGTAACACCCGGTGATTTTGATGTTGACGCACCTGAAACTGATGAAGCTGGCGTCATGACTGGTATTTTTTTTTATTTTATTTTATATTTTTTTTCTTTCCTTTTAGTATTGATGATGTTGCAGGTATTATGAATGTGTTAGAATTAGTATTAATATTGGTGTATATATATTTTTTTAGGAAGGGTTAATTTGTTTAGGTTCTCGGCTTGTGCACTATTCGATTCAGGTGCGTCGCAGTCCTTTGTGTCTGCAGCGTTTGCACGAATTTGTAGTTTGCAGACTGAACTATTACCACGACGGGTTGTAGTATTAATTCCCGATGGGAATACAGTATCTTGTACCCGTTTAGTTAATGATTGTCCGTTAGAGCTAGAAGGAAGGACACTGAAGGTTAACTTGTTAGTATTCGGTCAGATGGAATTCGACCTGATTTTGGGGATGGACTGGCTTTTCAAGCACTACGCTAAGATAGACTGTCGGAAACGAGAGGTTGTGTTTGAACCTCCAACTGAAGACAGGATGAGTTACGCAGGAACATCAGTTAAGGCCACCCCACCTTTGATCTCGGCGTTGCAAGCTAGGAAGTGTATCGATGATGGAGCCTCAGCGTTTCTATTGATAACTGTAGAGGAGACAACCAAAACTATAGGAATCCAAGGGATACTTGTGGTTGAAGACTTTCCTGAAGTTTTCGTTGATGAGTTACCTGGTTTACCACCAGATAGAGAAGTAGAATTCCAAATAGAGTTGGAGCCGGCAACAACTCCGACTCACAAGGCGCCATATCGTATGGCCCCTACCGAGTTGAAGGAGCTCAAGTTACAATTGGAAGAACTTTTGGAGAAGGGTTTTATCTGCCCTAGTTCTTCGCCGTGGGGAGCACCTGTGTTATTTGTGAAGAAAAAAGATGGATCTATGAGGATGTGTATAGACTATAGAGAGTTGAATAAGGTGACGATTAAGAATAGATACCCATTACCCAGAATCGATGATTTGTTGGATCAGTTGCAAGGAGCAGCAGTGTTTTCAAAGATTGACCTGAGATCCAGGTATCATCAGCTAAAAGTCAAGGATCAAGATGTGCTGAAAACTGCCTTTAGGACAAGGTATGGCCACTTCGAGTTTTTAGTGATGCCTTTTGGGTTAACCAATGCTCCAGCCGCATTCATGGACATGATGAACAAAATATTCAGACCTTATTTGGATAATTTTGTTGTCGTATTCATTGATGACATCTTAATCTACTCTAAGAACAAGGAGGAACATAGACATCATCTAAGCATGGCTTTAACTATACTTAAGGATCAGAAACTTTATGCCAAACTTAGTAAGTGTGAGTTCTGGCTGGAAGAAGTAAAATTTCTAGGTCATGTGATCTCTAGTAGAGGAGTAGCAGTAGACCCGAGCAAGATTGAAGCTGTAACGAACTGGCAGAGACCGACCAGTGTGCATGAGATCCGAAGTTTCTTAGGACTGGCTGGTTACTATAGGAGATTTGTGGAAGGATTCTCCCGTTTGTCTGGACCACTCACCGCCCTGACTAAGAAAAATGTGAAATTTACTTGGAATGATAAGTGCGAAACAAGTTTTCTTGAGTTGAAGAAAAGACTTACCACCGCACCGGTACTTACATTGCCGGAACCTCTTAAATCTTTTGTAGTATATAGCGATGCATCTAAGGCAGGACTTGGATGTGTGCTAATGCAAGAAGGGAAAGTGGTTGCTTATGCTTCACGACAACTGAAGAATCACGAACAGAATTATCCTACTCATGATTTGAAATTAGCTGCAGTAGTTTTTGCTCTTAAGATTTGGAGACATTATTTGTATGGCGAGAAGTGTGAAGTCTTCACAGATCACAAAAGCCTAAAGTACCTGTTTGAGCAGAAGAATCTTAATATGAGGCAAAGAAGATGGCTGGAATTAATCAGCGACTATCAGTGCGACATCAAGTATCATCCTGGAAAGGCCAACGTGGTAGCTGATGCTTTAAGCCGCAAGAGCAGACAAGAAGCTTCATCAGTTCCTTCATCAGAAGTAAATTCCCTCTTATGTAGTATGAGAAAACTATTGATTAGAAACCGTAGTCAGGAAACCATGTTGACTACAATCCAAGAATTCATTCCATTGGACTGGGAAGAACTGAAAGACCGTCAAAAGAAGGATAGTAAACTTGCGGAAGTTGTAAAAAAGATCGAAAAGTCAAAAGGACCAGTGGACTTTAGCCTCAGAGAGGATGGGACTCTGTATTACAAGGACCGAAGAGTCATTCCAGCAGATGAAGAGTTAAAGGAAAAAGTACTAAAGGAAGCTCATAACACACCTTACACTGCTCATCCTGGTAGTACAAAAATGTATCAGGATTTGAAACAGTCTTTTTGGTGGGAAGGAATGAAGAAGGACGTAGCAGAATTTGTGAACAAATGTTCTGTCTGTAGATTAGTAAAAGCAGAGCACCAAAAGCCAGCCGGTAAATTGCAGTCATTGCCAATCCCAGAATGGAAATGGGAGGATATTTCCATGGATTTTATAGTAGGCTTTCCAAGGACCTCAGCCGGAAATAATACTATCTGGGTAATAGTTGATCGTCTGACAAAAAGTGCTCACTTCATACCCATTAAGAATACAGATTCTCTAGAAAGATTGACGAGAATTTATATAGCAGAGATTGTCAGATTGCATGGAGTGCCTAAGACGATCGTATCAGATAGAGACCCTCGTTTTACGTCACGCTTCTG
Source organism: Carya illinoinensis (assembly GCF_018687715.1). Lineage (NCBI taxonomy): Eukaryota > Viridiplantae > Streptophyta > Magnoliopsida > Fagales > Juglandaceae > Carya > Carya illinoinensis. The sequence continues at coordinate 169,800 of NC_056755.1, read as the reverse complement.
GAAAAATTTACAAGAATCGATGGGCTCTAGTCTGAGGTTTAGTAGTGCATACCACCCACAAACAGATGGACAGACAGAAAGGACGATTCAAACTTTGGAAGATATGCTAAGAGCCTGTGTTTTGGATTACGAAGGGAATTGGGAGAAACAATTACCTTTGGTAGAATTTGCTTATAACAATAGTTTCCAGGCCACTATTCAAATGGCACCATATGAAGTCTTGTATGGTAGAAAGTGTAGATCACCTCTGTATTGGGATGAAGTAGGGGAAAGCAAAGTAGTTGGACCAGAAGTCTTACAAGAGATTAAGGACCAAGTACACTTGATTAAAGAAAGGATGAAAACAGCACAGAGTCGACAGAAGAGCTACGCTGATAATCGAAGGAGGAGCATAGATTTTAAAGTTGGAGATTGGGTCTATGTGAAGGTATCTCCTATGAGAGGAGTAAGTCGTTTCGGAGTGAAAAACAAGTTAAGTCCGAGATATGTGGGACCCTATGAGATAGTGGAGAAAGTGGGAGTAGTTGCATATCGTTTGGAATTGCCAACTGAGTTCCATGGAATTCATAATGTTTTCCACGTGTCTTCTTTGAAAAAGAATTTTGGGAATCAGACACCAATGATAGTGGATCCCGATAGCATACCTTTACAACCCAACTTGACCTATGAAGAGAAGCCAATGCAAATTCTTGACTGGAAAGATAAAGAGTTGGGGAACCGTAAGATCCCATTGGTCAAAATACTTTGGCAAAATCATAATATTCAAGAGGCGACTTGGGAGAAGGAAGTTGATATGCGAGCCAAGTACCCCCAGTTGTTTGACATCTAAATTCAGTCTTGCAGAGTTGTTTTGGGCTTTTGCTTAATTGATACTTTGTGGTTCACTTGTACGGGACTGACAATATCAGACGTTGTACTTCGTTATTCGAATATCAATAAAGTATATGTGTTTCCTTAACTTTTGAATTGTTATTTCTTACTTACTTCGATTTCGAGGACGAAATCTTTTTTTTTAGGAGGGGAGATTGTAACAGCCCGCTAGAAATTCAATTGTGAAATTTCTATTAACTTTAGGAATCTCGTGAAAAACCCATAAGTTTTCACGAATCCATTAATCTTATAGGTTTTTGTCTAACTACATAGTTAGTGTTATTATTTACTATGGTATCAGAAGTGTATTTTTGATTATTGGAGATAGTTAGAAGTGTCAAAATATATTATGATTTGTGCCATTAGACTCGGAGGGTTATTTAAAGTCTTATGGCGCAATAATTTTTTTTCATATTTTCGGACAAAACGTCTGTTCAAAACTGTAGATATTATTGGATAAAAAGAAATATCTTGAGATAATTTTCGTGAATATTATTGGGTAAAAATATTTTGAGTTGATTTTTATAGATATTATTAGATAAAAATATCTTAAGTTGATTTTTGTAGATATTATTGGATAGAATATTATGAGATAATCTTTTATAGATATTTTGGGTAGGAGAAAACCACACTCAACTCTCAACTCCAGCCTTATCACCTCCCTTATCTCGTCCATAAATGTGTCCAACCAGCACCCATGAACTTATCTTCAATTACTCATTCTAATAAAAGATTATCAAACACTCTCTCTCGGACAGATTTTAGGAGATCTTTTGCATGCCCATTTCGAAGCTGTTGTAATGTTTTATCATAAAGTCTCCTTCATATAAGTTGTTCCTTTTTTAGTCTAGTTTATATGGATATCTTATTTGCCCCATTTGAAGATCATTTGGTCAGTCAAATATTGTGTAAACTATAGAAAGGTCATTCTGGGAGATAAACTGGAGAATATGTTATAGTTTGGAGTTTTTGACCAAGCTAATGGATAGATATTGGTCCGAAATTTTTATGGAGTATTGTTAACATGTATATGTGACTATTGGTTGAGGATTTTTGCATGATTAAAGGTTTTGATGAAAGATGTTCTTAGATTTAGAAACTTAGAAACTGGAAGAGGAAAAACAGTTTCTGTTTTGAGAAAGTTTAACTCTTTGGTGGTCTAAACCTATTCTAATGACTTTGATAATTTTATTGGAGGATCCTAAACATCTTATATACATGTTATATTATTATTTTGAAGATATTTGATGTTAGTTTCAAAGATATGAAATTTTATGCAAAGAGATATTCAGATAAGCCAAAGTGTGGATATTCTTGGCTAAATTTATGTTTTGGTTAATTTCTAACCATGTGATCTTGAATTAGAAGCTTGTATATGTTTTAGGACATCTTTTTAAACCATGTAATGGTTTGGTTTGAAGATCATATATTTATAAGTCATAGATCAAGAGATTTATCAAAACTAGTTGAGGAAAAAGTTCCTGTTTTTGGACTAAGTGTAAAACCAAAAACTCCAAATGTTATTTTGTGATTTTGGTGACTTTAGTTTGATGATTTAAAGCATGGTTGATGTTAGGATGATATTATGAATATGTTAGAAGTAAGATTTGATTTTTGAAATTCTTGGAGATGTTTTGATTTAAGGTCAAAACTTGTGATTCAAGTGCTTGGATCTTTTTACAAAAAAGTTTGGTGTTGATTATTAGATTTTTCTAAATGGATGTTTTAAGTATGGTTTTGAACTTAGGATTGGAAGATGTTTGTTGTAAAATTTTGGTTTAAGCATGAGTTTTGAAGTTGGAAGGAATTGCAACAAAAATAAAGGGAAATGGCCTATGGATGTTTCGACCATAGTGTGTTCTTCATGGTTGTGTTTTGTTTTAAATTTTTATGAGTTGATATTTAACTTTAGGACAAAATTTACATGAGGAATGTAAATTTTGGAAACTTTTGAAGTTAGTATGCAAAATCCTTAAGTTATGGGTAAAACGGTCAATTTCCCACATGTAGAGAGTAAAATGAAAATTTTACTCTTTAAGTTAGTATTTTCCATATTTCAAATTATTAGTGATTTAGTTCTAATTTTTAGAATCACTAATTACAGTTCCTCGTGATCGCACTTGAAGTTTTATAAGAAACGCGGAGATCGAGGTAAGTTAGCTTTTAACTTACTAGCAGTCTACTGTGTATGTGTGCTAAGTAAAAGAATTACAGTGTATGTATGTATGTTATCATATATGTCATGCCATGCCAAGTTATCATGTAATTGTCTATTATACAGAATTTATTCTGTCATCAATTTTTATCTGTTACACAATATATTCTGTCATGTATTACTATACATTACAAATATGTCATGTTAAATATGTTGTCTGTTATATGTTATGCCATGTTACGAAATGTTACTATCTCAAGTTGGTTATGTATTTAACTACAATTGTGATGCGTAAAATACATGGGGCCACAACAACTGTGGAGTATGTATTTTTCATGTTAAGTCAAGTTTATGTAGAATACATGGGGCCACAACAACTGTGGAGTATGTATTTAACTGCATAGTGATGTGTAGAATACATGGGGCCACAAAAACTGTGGAGTATGTATTTACACATAGAATATATGGGGCCACAACAACTGTGGAGTATGTATTTTTAATGTTAAGTCAAGTTTGTGTAGAATACATGGGGCCACAACAACTGTGGAGTATGTATTTACACGTAGAATACATGGGGCCACAACAACTGTGGAGTATGTATTTTTCATGTTAATTCAAGTTTCAGAGCAAGTTCATGCTAAGTCAAGTTTCAGATCAAGTTCATGTCAAGTCAAGTTTAGTTCATGATTCAATTTAAGCTATGTCAATTATGCTATGTTGTACGCTAAGTTATGCTTTAATTACTTATGAATTTGATTATGCATTTATGCTTTTACTGTCATACATGCATCATTAGTCTGTATGGAAGTTTTTTGTTAACTTGCTGAGATTTGTAATCAAATCTCACTGTGGTAGTCCCAACTACCATTCCCCCCAAATGGTAGATCTTGCTACAGGACCTGAAGGAGGATCAGGAGCTGACCAACTAGACACAGTCGACTGAACGACGGTGCGTCGTTAATGTTAATATAGTAGTTAAATTACTACTTGTACGATGGAGTTGCATCTCCAGTACTTTTAGATCATAACTATTTTGGAATAGTGCTGTGATCTTAGTTATTCAATGGATCTTTATGTATGAAGTATGTTTTAAGTATTGAGATATTTTCAGTTTGGTGCATAGTATTGCTAAAGAAAGAAAAAATTATCCGCTGCGAATATTGCATAATGTTAGATGCATGTTAGGATTATTGCATCTTATATGTCATGAACGGGGGCAGGTAACCTTGTGTTACATGTCTCGACGCTTCAAATGTCCGTCCGATCCCAAACGGAATTTGGGGGCGTCACACCAACTCCTCGGCATGAAACTCATCATGAATTTTCTTCAAGTGGAAAGTAAGATGCCCTAACTTGCTTTGTGGATCAAGCACAATAGCAATTAACATGAACAAGTACATCCTATCTAATGACCTCCAATACTTATCATATTTTGTTCTCATGTTTATGGCCATGCTCCTCAAATAAATATTAGTACTCTTACTCAACATAATCAATTCATTTTGGATATCACAAATCTCTAAAAAATTGGTGTTGGCTGTCACATACAAAGATTGAGAAAATCTATTAGTAGTATCATAAAACATTTCTAAAAACTTGAGAAACACCCGCACTGTCTCCCACTCTCTAGCTTTAGGAGGTCTCATGTGCCCATCATCAAAATAAGTGAGGAAATTATAATTATCACTTTCCATTTGCCTAAAAGTTTTATCAAACTTCTTAGCTGCCTCTAATATCATATAGGTTGAGTTTCATCGTGTCTGTATATCAAGACACAACATTTTCTTACAATTAATTTTTTCTTTTTCTACACATATTTTAAACTTGTCTAATCTTGCAAGGGATGAACGCACATATTTAACTACATTTCTAACCATTGTAATAGCGTCATTGCACTCCTTTAAACCCTCATTCACAATGAGATTTAATATATGAGCACAACATTTCATGTGCATATACTTACCCCAACATATTCTCTGTCAAAAACAGTTTCAAATAGGAAATTGCAGTATCATTCAAACTTGCATTATCAACAGTTATAGTAAATATTTTATCAATGCCCCAATCAAGCAAGCACGACTCAACATATCTCTCAATCGTATCCCCTCGATGATTATGGATTAAACAAAAATTAATAATTTTTTTCTACAATTTCCAATTCTTATCAATGTAGTGTGTAGTTAGACACATATAATTCAAATTCTGCCTCATGCCACAATCTTTAAACAATTTTTTAAGTTTCTCATTTTCTACTTCAAACAACTTCATACAATCTCTTGCAACTGTAAAACGAGATGAAACTTTAAACCGAGGTTCAAGAGACCAACAAAGTTTTCTAAATCCCTATCCTTCAACAACCCTAAATGGTATCTCATCAATAATTACCATTTTTGCAATAGCCAATCTCGTAGTCTTTTCACTATATTTGTGGGTTACTATAGTCCTTAATGTACTACCATCACTCTCTCCAATCCCCTCCTCAGGTGATACCTCACCTGTCAATATTTTTTGGTAACTATCCAAAAGCCCACGTTTATGAGAATTTTTAGGACATGAAGGACAATGATTTTGTATTGTTGAAGTTCCGTTCCTTTTTGAGTGGCAAGCATACATCTTGCCACAGTAATTACATTTAGCTTTCAGATCACCTACAAGACAACCCTTCACCTTCGTAAAATGATCTCATACAATCGATACATCATTTCCTTTCCGTTTATTAGGTAATGAACAAGCACTACTCGTAGGGGTACTAGAGGGATTTGATGTTTGGGTCTCCCTCAAAGCATCTCCCAAGTTAATGGTTTGTTGAGGTTCATTTGAATTAACATCAATCGGAGACGACGAAGAATCCATCTAATTCATAAAACAAAATATATAAACTATCAACATCTAATTTATACATACAGTTAACAGAGTTTTTTTTTTTATACACACTGTTCTATCACAGCACAAACCAAACAATTTATAATATATAAACAAAATATAAAACAAAATATCAACATCTAATTTATACATACATTCATAATGAGTTTTTTTGTACACACTGTTCTATCACAGTGCACACCAAACAATTTATAATATATAAACAAAATATAAATCAAAATATCAACATCTAATTTATACATAAATTCACAATGAGGTTTTTTTATTTATTTTATTTTATTTTATTTTATACACACTATTCTGTCACAAAATACACCAAACAATTCATAATATATAAACAAAATATTTTATATCATAAGTTTTTTTTGATAGCTTAGAAACCTCACGGGCAGTGGCTATGTGTATAATTCACAATCCAGATTCCAGATTCCAAACAGTCCAGACTCATAGGCCAAATCTCACAAATTCACAATAGCATGGTTAATTTGACAAATTTACATAAATATATATATATATATATATATAAATTAAAATTTACATATGTATAAATTTACAAATTTAAATGAGTTGCTCTTTACAATTATATATATAATATATATAATTCCTAAAATAGAGGGAAAGAGATAAGAATACTCACAGAAGGTCAGATTCAGGGAGAGAAATGGAAATCCGAATGAGAATCATGAGTAAAACGACTCACGGAGGCATAAGGGTTCGTCGATGGCGTGAATGGGGTTGAATCTAGCAAATAGTGCCTTTGAATGGGGTTCCTCACTGGGTTTCAAGTTGCCACTGAGGAGTGGCTCGAAGTCTTGAAGAACGGAAGGGGGTGGTAGCGCGGGGGGGGGGGGGGGGGGATGAGGTCCTGAGAAGTGAGAAGTGAGGATTCGGTGGAAAAGGAAAGAATGGGGTGGGGGGAGGGGTGCGGGGTGGTAACCCTAATCTAGAACCTGACACGTTTGGTCGTTTCTTTTAATTTTTTTTCTTACACGTATTAAAAAAAAAACGATGTCATTTTATGTGAAACGACGTCGTTTTGTGTAAGGTATATTAAAAAAAAACTAATTATAGGGGATTGGATGGTTTGACGGTTTTTCCTGGGTCAAACCGGGACCGAACCTACTAACATCGGTTTTCATTATTTTCAACCGCCAGTCGACCAGTTCTCCATCGGTTTCGGCTGATTTTTGAATCCTGCGGCCAATCTCTGTCAGCGAAGGTCGGTCCAGTCGGTTTATGTTCACCCCTACTACATGGGGCGGGGGGTGAGTTGAAACTGCACCCCGCCCTGCCCCCAGCTTAGCCGAATGACCCATGGGGTCTATAAATTATTTTTGGGTCTAAATTTTTTTTCGACCGAAATTATAACATAATTTAAATTATAAATTAAAATTTATGCATTAAAAAAAATATAAACTCATTAGTTGTTAAGTCGTACATTGTTTAAGTATGACTACCATATTGCCTTGGCCTCCTATATAAAGGTTGGTCTAGGAGTTCAATGCAATCCATTAACCTGAATTCAATTTCAAGTTTTTAACAAATTGTATATATCTATATACAATATATTTATTTAAATTATTTATATAAATATTACAAATATAATTTTTTATATTAAATAGGGGAGAGGTGCAGAGTGGGGGGTGGGGCGGGGCCCCGCTGGGATCAGCCCACCCCTCGCCCGAGCTAGGGGTCTTCCATGCAAGGCGGGGTGGATGCGGACGGGGTAGCGGCTACCAATAAGTGGTTATGTGAAAGCCAATTAGGATATTGTTGCTGAAAGGGGCATTGGTAAGGTTGGTGTTGGAATTATCGTAAAAGATTCTATGGATCACATCTTGGCTTGTAGATAAACTCTTAAATTGGATTATTTTTCTCCCAAGGATGCTGAAGCTTGGGGTGTTTTCATTGCTGTTAGCCTTTGTCTAGATTTAGGATTTACATAAGTGATGTTTGAAGAAGATGCAAGTTAATTGTGAATACAATTAACAGTGCAAATGAGGATTTTAGAACATTCACATTGGCCTAGCTAAATATAAATACAAACTAAAATTTGACTAACAATCCCTTAAAATGATCTACATTGGAAGATAAAAAAGGTAAATATTTTGCTTGGTAGCTACTGTAACTATCTATATTTGTATGATTACCATTCACCCTCAATTAAATAATTTATATTAACCTGTCTCTCATTTTGTTGCTATATAATAGATGCACATCTAATTATTATATATACATAGATGCTTGGATTTATGCAATTTACAATGGGTTTGGATTGCAAAATATGAGAAAAATAAATTAGATAAAACATAATAAAGCAATAATATTTAATTGCTTTACTCTTTGATGACATTAAACTGGAATAGACTCACTTCCGCATTTTCTCTTTGGCTCTGATACCATAAAGTGCGGAAGTGAGTGAAGATAAAGAGAAAATGAAACAAGCTCAAAGATTAATGGCAAGAATTAAACGTGAACAGATATTTTTGGCGTCTCAGACTGCCGATGAATGAAATGCTTGATATGAAAATTAAAGAAATATTGAATCAAAACTTTCAAATATTATTAATTGAAAGTAAATACTTAAACTAACTTACACAAGCTTAGAAATAGAGAAAAGAAGAGAAGGAAGGTGAATTGAAACTTGCAAGTAAGTACGGATGCAATTCTTGCTGAATGTGAGTTCGGCTAGAAAGGTTCTGCCTCTTAAATGAAATGAAGAGCCATTTTATAGAAGAAGGAAGCTCTTTTACAAATAGTGAACCCATAAATTACGGAATGAACAGTGAAAGTGAACAGTGACTTTTTTACTATTCACTTTTTAGAAAGCATGCACTCGTCGAAAGTAGCTTTGTTTTCTTTCGCCGAAAGTGAAATATTCTTTCTGCACCCAAAGCATCGAAAGCATTTCTGTCTCAATGTGCTGTCTGATTGTGCCGAAAGCGAACCGTAATGATTACAGAGCACCGAAAGCATTTCTGTCTTCAATGTGCTGTCTGTTTGTAATGATCAAACCATCGTTCCGCCCCCAAAAAGTTGAGACTCCGGGGTTGAGAAGAGGCCAAATGGTCTGGCATGAGTCAATTATCTCCCAGTCTAGGGGGATAGTCTTCTGAGTCATGACCAAAGGTGTTACTGCATGGAGCAGAAGCCGTCGAGTCTGTTGACGAAGCTGCTGACTCTGCATCTGAATCTTCACTGTCGGAGGTCTGTTTAATGGACTGCTTCAACAGTTTTAGCTGTAAAAGTAAATCTTTCTTCTTCTGTTTTGGAGAATAAGAAGAGCTCGCAGAATTCTTCTTTTTGGCTGAAGATGATTTCTTCTGCTTTGATGAAGAACTCTTTGATCCCGAGCCGGAAGCTTGATCAGTTAAACCTGGAATGGTTGGATATGTAATCAAAGTTTGACTTGGGGTGGGGGAAGGGAACTGTTGTTTATCCTTGAGGTTAGGGACCAAAAGGGGAAAATCAACTGAAACTCTTGAGACAATATCGTTAGTGTGAGGAAATTTGTCCCACCACTTGACAAAATATTGTCGGACTAACAAATAATCTTTTTTAGTGTATTGCCATCTACAAATCCAAGGGGTTTTGTATTTGGCACAAAAATGGAGTAAGGGTGGGAGTAAAGCGTCTCGTCCTTTTATTTTTGATACACTGGAAATGGTAAAATGTTTAATAGCCTTCTGAAGACTATAAGGAAATAAATCATCAATGAGGCCAAAGAAGTGCCACCATTTTTGAAACCATAAAGGAAAAGACTGCTTGCAGTTCTTGTTGAAATTGAAGAACCAAGAGTGCTGCATAGCTGGTGTCTGAAACAAAGGAAATCTTAGCCAAGCTTCAATATAATCATAATAATTATACTGAGCGTTAGAATCCTTGATTGTTTTGAAGGTAGAAGGGTGGGTTTCCCATTCTTCTTCGGTTATGACTGAAATGATAAAACAGTTGTGAAAGATGACCCTTGCGGGATCAACTTTGTAGTAAATAGGTTTAACTGTAATGGAACCGGTGCCAACCAAAATTCCAAAATAATAGCTGAGGTTTTTGTTTAGATCTTTGGGGATCCAATGGAAACCTTGGGGAAAATAATTAGAAGCAATCTGGAAGGGATCTGTTTTTACCGATTTCTCAATGTAAAACAGATTTTGAAACCAGGCTTTCAAGAAATATTCTGCTTTGTTGGCAGAGGGAAACCTGGGGTTTACCGTAGTCAAGGGACTCGCATACGCATCGTATGGAGTAACTAATGTAGAAGCAAAGGAGCTGGGGGGAATTGGCCTAGGAACTTGTCCTAGACTGGTAAATCTGTTGGCTATCTCCAGTGGGGAGGAAGCCAAGGTTGATGTAGATGCCGGAGGCATAAGCATTGGCAAAACCGGTCTGGGAGGTGGTGAAGTAACCGGTTGAACTGGTTTTTTCTTCTTACTCATGTTTTCTGTAAGAATTCACGGGTAAGAAAATCAGGGATCGAATTATTAGTTCCTTTGATAAATTCAATATCATAATAAAAAACGCTTAAAATAGCTTGCCATCGTGCAAAAATCTGTTTTGATGCAATGTTTTTAACATCTTGTTCTAAAACAGTTTTAGCAGTTTTGCAATCAATGCGTAAAAGAAAATGTTGATTAAGCAAATCACTTTGAAATTTAGAAATACATAGTACTACAGATAAAATTTCTTTTTTAATAGTACTATAGTTATGCTGTGCATGGTTCCAGGTTCCGAAATGGAAACGAACAATCTGTTCAGAGGAACCAAGTGAAACAACCTGTTTCAGGATGCCGCCATAGCCTGCGTCTGAGGCGTCAGTTTCGACAATCTTGAAGCTATTTGAAGTAGGAATCCCAAGACACGAAAGAGTTTTGACATGTGTCTTGATCTGTTTAACTATGTTGGTGTGAACATTAGTCCACGGAGAAGGATTGGAACGCAATCTCGCAAAGAGAGGGCGACATTGTTTTCTCATATCCTTGTAGAAATCTGAGATGTAATTCAAAGAACCAAGAAATCTTTGAAGCTGGTTTTTGTCAAGGATGACATCTGGAAACTTGTCAGCAAATTCAATGGCTCTTTGGATGGGCCTGATTTTGCCTTCAAAGATATCATAACCAAGGAACCTGATCTTGGTTTGAAATAGTTTAATCTTTTTTGCAGAAACAACAAGTCCATTTCTTTTGATGATCTCAAGAAACGTTTTAAGATGTTTCCAGTGTTCATCAATAGATTTGGAGAAAACAAGAACATCATCTATGTAGACGATGGTGAAATCAGTGAATGACAGGAAAATATCATTCATAATGTTTTGAAATTCACTAGGAGCGTTCTTCAGCCCAAATGGCATGACGTTCCACTCATAGTGACCGAATGGAGTAGTGAAAGCAGTCTTGTATCGGTCTGACTCTCTAATTTGGATTTGCCAAAATCCGGACTTAAGGTCAAACTTGGAGAAAATAATTGCATCACTTAATCTATGAACCAAGTCATTCTTGTTAGGGATAGGATACCTAATCCATTCTAACACTTTGTTCAAGGGTTTGTAATTAATAACTAAACGGGGTGTACCTCGCTCAATCTCAGCATTTTTCTGGACATAAAAGGCTGCACAAGACCAGGGTAACTTACTATGCCTGATGATATTCTTAGCAAGAAGATCCTGGATTTCATTTTTACAAAACTCCAAAGTTTCTCTATTCATCTGAATAGGTCTTGCTTTGGTTGGAATTGAGTTTTCAAAGAAATCTTTAACATAAGGTAAAGAAACAACATGTTTCTTCCTATGCCAGAAAGCATTAGGAAGTTCCGAGCAGACTTCATAAACCAAAGTTTTTTGAAAATCTTCGATTTTAGATCTAAGCAAGGAATCATGCAAATTATCAGAAACACGTTTGAACCTAATTTCTTGTTTAAGAAAATCTAAATGTTTTCTTTTTGCAGAGAGCAAAAACACAGATCTTCTGGCAGTATCACGTTCAAACTTAGAAGCAAATTTAAACTTAATTTTCTGTCCAAAGGGGTCAGTAGTGATCCCATCAGCTTCAGAAAGAAATGGATAAATCATGTTGAGAAAAAGGCATGCCAAGAATAACATCATGAGTCAAATTCTTAACAAGCACAGAAGGAATTTTAAAGCAAACATTGTCCTGGCAGACATGAGCTGTATTTAACTCATAACGAATCTTCATCTTAGATCCCTTTGCCGAGAATAAATTCTCTTCGGACTTTTCGAAATAGGAGGTAGGAACTAAGCCTTCTCGGATACAATTAAGATCCGCTCCTGAATCGATCAAGGCAATAGCAGAGAATCTATATTCATGATTAACAACAATTTCTACCAAACAAAACCATTTCTGTGGAACAGAACGGTGAACTAAACAAATCTCCTTAGTTGGACTAGAGGGTTTAGCATGGTCTGACTGGTTTGATTCTTCACCAGAAGGACTGTCATGATCAAATTCTTTATCCAACTTTAAACATGCTAAATCTTGTTTAAAAGATGCATTTTCAGATTTGAGATTTTTGATCTCTTCTCTGAGTTCAGTAATCTCTCTTTTAACAAGAGATACTTCATGTTGTAAATCATTTAATGAAATATCTTTGGGTTTTTGTTTTTGAAAACGTCCCAAAGTTTCTTCAAAAGAAATCTTGCCCTTGGAAGTCGATGGCTCTTTACGAGTCATTGTTTCCTTAAACTTCTTGAGATATTTCTCTTTAAACTCAGGGTCTTGAATCTGCGAGATAATAGAGAGGAGCATGTTTTCATGTTCCTGCTCTTTACTCAAAACAGGTCCTTGCTCTCTTCCTCCGTCTAAAACATTGATTGTTTTGACTTTAGAAGCACAACAAGAATCATTGCATCCAAACTTGATGTTTGGTGAGTTAATATGATCAGAGTCCGAGTGGTAATCAGGTCCACTAGAACTAAGTTCATCATCATCCGAGGATGTAGGAGATCTATGTTTGAGTAATCGAAACAGATCTTCTTGATCAACGGCATTGATATTTAACTCATTAAGCTTCTTTTTAAAACCCTGTGGCTTCTTTGTACACTTATTCGCATAGTGTCCAGGTTGGCCACAATTAAAACATGTTCCCTTTGCAGGGGCTTTTGAAACCTTTTTATGAAATGGTTTCTTTTTTGAAACCGATTTTGAAACAGATTTTTTATAAAACTCCTCACGGGATCTGTTATAGTTCCTGCGAGGTTTTTCAAACCTTTTTGAACTTTTTCTGCGCTGTATAGATGGAGCAATAGGAGGAAGGCCAAATTGTTTGCAAAAGTTTCCCATCTCATATTTGGCTTTCTTTCTATCTTTCATCTGTTGAGCAATCATCCTTTGATCATTGCACATACTAATACCCAGTTTCTGAATCATACTTATAATGTCACCGTAAGTATAATCATCATAATTCAGATAACCCGTAATATCAGTAAGTGAGTCCTTTACCTTAATGGCGAACAAACGAGGCAATCCATCAATGAACTTCTCTTTCCAGTAAGGTTTTTGAGAATCATTTCTAAGCATAACACGAGACATAAAAACGTCTTTATACCAACGATAATCAGACATTTTATTGCATTGCAAGTTATTCAAATAATCAGAAACTCTATTTGTGATGTTGGAAGGGGTTCCAACAAAATGTTTAACTATGGTAAAAATCAGGATGTTGACACCATCAGGAGACCCGTGGGTTCCTTCCCTTCGGTCTTCTTCAGGTGGCAAGATGGGTAAACCATCTGTGTCTCTTTTGACAGCAGAACGAATGGTTTCCCTGTCTTCGGTAGTGAGATGTTTGTCCCACCAAGAACGAAGCATCCCTGAAAATCCGCTGGTCAGGATATCAACAATCTCAGTCTGGCTGAGTTTGTTGTTGTAATAAGCAATAGCAACCATGGACATACGATTCAAAGTATTGAGGATTTCTTGCTCAGAGAATCCATCAATATTCCATTCATATATTTGGTCAGCAGATACGGAGAACTGAGAGTGTGAACCTCTCTCTTCGTACTGTAAATCGGGAGGTGTGGGTCTAGAATACCAGTTTTTCGTGAGACCTATTGGTTTAATGTCTCTCGAATATATCCTGGCAAGTTCGGGTTTTTCAACTTGAAGACCCTGAAATTCTTTTTCAAGTAAATCAATTTTCTGAACTAAGGAATTATCAGACAAAGAGACATCATCATCAGAATTATTCCAAGTATGTACAGAAAAGGAATCATCGAAATTAACCCATGGGCCGTTTCTGTCTATGACAGAACAAGAGGGTTTTTCTTGCTTAACCTCAGCAAGCATTTGATCAAGTTTAGCTATTGTATTGGTCACTCCAAAATGGATTTTTGACCTATCCGATGGCAGGACGATCAAAGGTTTTTCAATTGTTTTCTTTAAAGCAGGTTTTTCGAAAACAGGTTTTTCAACTATATCCTCTATACGGTCGAGCTATCGACCTATTGTATGGAGGGTCTGGTTGACGAAATTGCTTTGCTCTATGATCTTTTTTGTTTCGGCAAAAACATTTTCATTCGGACCTGGATCCGAGATCTTGAAGGGCAAGGCTTTTACCTCAATCCCTTTGACAGAAACAAGGATGGTTTCTAAAGGAGGGTGACTGGTTTTTACAACTTTCCTACCTTCTTCTTTAGTAAAACTTGTTTTTAAAACATTTAAAAAATTCTTTGAAACATAATGATTTTCAAGGAAATCGAAGAATAAGATGTGCTTGTTATCCTTGTACATCTTTTTCTTCCATTCTTTTCGAATCTTCTGTTTCTCAGAAACTGAGTAAGTTTTATGATAAGTTTTTCGCTTATCACGGTTCTCTTTGGACATAAAATCAGCATGTAAATTAATCATATCAATTTCAAGTAATTCAGAATCTAAATCATTCAATGCTTTATCCAAAACCATTAAACTGGAATGGACTGGAGCAACCATATCAGAAGCTGTAGGAGATGTTGATTCAATATCATCTTCTACTTGTACTTCTTGCTTTATGGATTTACCTTTGGATTTATGATCATCTATGGTTGAATAATAGGCGGAAGTAACCTGGGACTTAGTTGAAATTCCTTCCAACTTTATGTCTTGGTCTAAGGGTTCTTCTTTTGGATGAAGTTCCCTGATCTGAATCGAACGAGTGGGATTATCACGATCCCTCAAGTATCTTTCGAGATTTTCATCTCTTAGATCTTGGTCCGAACTAACTGAAGACTTGGAACCTGCAAAAGAATTTCTTCTTTTACTGATGGCCGGTTGGTCAAAAGAAATCTTTACAGTACCATCAAGATACTGTTGGATAATTTTAAGGTCTGAATTTTGAGCTGGTATCTTCCTAGGAGGAAGTTCCTGCTTGAGAACCCATTCAGATGGAAGAGTTACGTCCTTCCAAAAGAGCATCTTGGGTGTTGTGATGTTAGAGTTTGAAGTCGAACTATACATCAAAACGGTATTTTATTATTATTTAGCTAATAGATGGATAATTTAATGTGAGAATTTATCTTGAATGGAATAGGCAAAAAACAAAACATGTGATTTTAGTTTTGTCTTTGCTTAAGCTTATGAGAATGCTCTTAGTAGTTATGGTCATATCATTTCAGACATTAAGGCCTGGTTTGGACAATGAGTTGAG
Source organism: Carya illinoinensis (assembly GCF_018687715.1). Taxonomy (NCBI): domain Eukaryota; kingdom Viridiplantae; phylum Streptophyta; class Magnoliopsida; order Fagales; family Juglandaceae; genus Carya; species Carya illinoinensis. The sequence continues at coordinate 154,259 of NC_056755.1, read as the reverse complement.
ATGAGATAAGTTAATATGATTTGTGAATAATAGTGAAATATTTCAGTTGAGATGAGATAAGTTAGAAATGATTCGAGTTAAAATGTTTTATAGGGCTTTGGGAAAGAAGAGAGAAAATTTTGAATAAAATATTAAAAAATTAAAATATTGTTAGAATATAATTTTTTAATATAATTTTTGTTTTGAGATTTAAAAAAATTGTATTATTTTTTATGTTTTGTTTAGAAGTTTAGAAAAAATATAATAATTAGGTAATGATTAGATGAAAAAGTTAAAAATTTAAAATTAAAAAATATTTATATTTATAATGTTTGGATATCAAAATAAAATAAGATAAGATGGAATTATTTCTCTATCCAAACCCTACCTAAGTTATTATTATTGTATTTTACTCACGTTAAAAGATTTGCTAATCAAGTGGCTCATTATTTGGCCGAAGAGGCTTTATGTTTGCAAGAGGACGTAGTAGTTATAGAGGATGTCCTTTGGAACATTAATCCTTACTAACTGCTGATGCATATCTTTAATTAATGAAGTTTATGTGTTGTGAATAAAAATAAAAAACAGAGAGCCATGGCCCAGAGCTAAGCCGCGCCCTCGAGCGCCAAGTAAACTATTCAATGTAAACCTTAACGGCTGTGATAAACCACACAAACTCGTCTGATTCAGATTCTCCAGCACTCTGTCCCCTCCCTACTTCCACTCCATCGTGTTGCGCGTGTGCGTCTGCGAGTGCCTCTCTCTCTCTCTCTCTCTCTCTCTCTCTTCCCTTCCCATAGCCAACCGGATAATACCCAAGCCTTCTCACACTATCGATACTCCTATGTTTGCCCTCTTCATATTGGTCGGGGTGGAGGCCTAAATCTCAAAGATTCCCGTGAAATTCGTGGACTCCAATTTCTTACTCCCTTTTCTCTGAGAACAGCGTTGGAGGATATCTCAGCTAATTGTATCGTTCGTTTCAATTTCTAGGGTTTTCTATTCCAATTTGAATGACTGGAAGAGTTTTTCCTATTTGTTTCCTTGTCATACAAGTACTTTTTGCGTTAGCACTTGACAAAGTTTGTTTCTTTCTAAAATCTAATTTTACTGGGGAAAGGTTTATTCTTTGTCCTTCCAAGCGCTATTTTCTTGTCTTTTGTTTTGTACTTTTTAGTTTATTTTGTTGTTGCTGAATATGCCCATACACGCTTTGAATATGTCGCTGTCTTCCTTTTAGTTTTGTTTTAAAAGAAAATATTATTTGTTGAAGGGGTTACAATACTTGTGCTTCAGCTTCTCACGGATTGAATGTTTCCATCCCGTGCTTTGGATGGTCATTATTTCTCGAAACTTGTCCTTGAAGTACAAAACTGGACACTGACCCCTGTTAGTTGCATTGGTTATGCCTATCATGTAGTTTGGGGTTTATAAGTTGATTTTTCTTTTTATGATTGCAAATTTATGGACGGCATTGTAAACTGTGATTTTGAACTGCCTACTGTTTGTATGACGGAGCTCTGATTGGTGAATTTGGGATCTTGGGTGGTAATGTGTAGGAATGCTGGTGTTGTTCTTTATTAGTTTTGCTGATATTTAAGGATTAGTCTTATCTTAAATTTACAATCCAACCCAGTCAGGAGATGGTGATGGACGCTTGTCTTGATGATTACAGCCTCATTCCCGGGGCTGTTAGATGCAGTGTTATTAATGCCATTCGAGTTTACCTCTGACTTGAACCGAATCTCCTTGTCGGCTTTACAATTATGAGAAAGATGGCCTAACGTTTTGCTGGGATTACAGCAGATCACGGGTTCTTCTTCTTTGAATAATGCGGTTACTAGGTGTTAAATCTCCCTTTGCTCCATGAGGTTCAATGTATCCTTTCTGAAAATAATATTGTTCAAATCTCATTATGGTGTGCATATGCTCACCGTGATAAATATCCTGCCAAAAAATTGTTTTATGCAAGAGTGAGGAGCCATCTTAGTCAGTTGACACTGTATTCCACATATAGTTAATCAATCTATTAATATAGAATTATCTATATGGAAGTAATCCCTAATCATCCGGTTATCATTGAATTGCTGTATGATGTATGCAATAGTGGGAGACATTATACTTCTTGTGTACTTGGGCTATGCCTTTTTTCTATCAATAAAATTTCTCTTTTATATATATAAAAAAAAAGTGGGCGACATTATTGAGGAATTACTGACCCTATCAAAAAATTAAAGGTGAATATGATTCAATCAGTGATCTAAATTAGCATGGATTCTTCCCCAAAGATCGAATGGTATTTTTCTAATTGTTTCTTAAGGAGTGCTTGACATTGTTCATTCTGTTTTGTTGGGCCTTAGATTACAAGGATTCTATTACACTGACTTTCTCAGCATAATGCAATGAATGCAACCAATGATTCAGATATCTCATATTTTACACTAAATAGGTCAAAAAGGGAAAGAAGGGGGACGGGGGCACTCGTTTTGGTATTTATTGGGCTTATATGTGGTGGATTGTTTACAGTATTTGACATATTTCTCTAATATATGATTGTTTCAGGTTGTATACATGGGGAAAAGTATGCAGTAAGGATGGTCAAGACATTATTTTACATTATGTTGGTGTAAATTCCCTCTACTTTTTTTACATCTGTGCCAATGGCGGCTGATCAGCGGAGAAAACGATTACTTGGTGCGAGCATTAGAGGTTCCAGTTCTAGGCAGCAGCATGGAGTGAGAAGGAAGAATTTAGAATTGCCACATAATGACTCAAACATGAAATCTCATATTTCTCTTGTGTGGGATGACAATCAAAAAAGGATTGTTGCTAAACGGGAACAAATTAGCATGAGTTGGAGATATTTGAGGCCATTTAATGATTCTATTCCTCATCATCAGAACATCTTAGCAGATGTATTTGCTATTCCTCAAGAAATTTTTGAGTTAGAGAATTTGACACATGTTCTCTCTTATGAGGTACCTTTATGATACTTAGAAATGTTTTTCTATTTTGAGACTACTTTATGCATTTTGTGCTGAACTTATTACAGGTTTGGCAGAGTCATCTATCAGAGAACGAGAGAAACTTTCTTGTGGAGCTTCTACCTAGAGGATTAGAGCCCCAACAAGTTGTGCAGGCATTGGTAGCAGGGGATAACTTTCACTTTGGAAACCCTTTTCTTAAATGGCAAGTAATCATATGTGATATGTTATTTTTAAGTAATTGAACTGTTTTCTCTTTAGAAACAAGGTCGTATAATCAAATACTTGTAATATATGGGTAAGTAAGGACTTTGTTCTCGGACACCCGGTGTCAATAAAAAAAATATATATGGGCAAGTATTCTTAGGCCCTATTTGGTTTCACAGATAGTCTCAGCCCATCTCATCTCATCTCAACATTCAAACATCATTCAAACAAAAATACTTTTTGATTTCAAATTTTCATTTTTTCAACTTTTTATCTAATCATTACCTAATCATTATAACTTTTCCAAACTTTCAAACAAATCACAAAAAACAAGTCAATCTTTTTAAGTCTCAAAACAAAAATAATATTAAAAAATCATATACTAACACTTTTAATTTTATAATATTTTTATTCAACTTTTTTCTCTCCTTTCCCAAAACTTTATAAAATATCCTTACTCAAATCATTTCACTACTAGTCACAAACTATCTCATTACTATTCACAGATTTCTTATCTCATCACATCTTATCTGTGTAACCAAACGAGGCCTTAAATGGAAAACCATATACATATAAACCTCATTATGTATATACCTGTGCTTGCATACAATGTGTTGGTGATGAATGTTAAATGGCTTAACTATTATTAATTTACTGACACCTATTTGTAGATGTACATTTTAGAATGCTTGAATTTTTTATAGTTCTGAATGTGTATTTTTTGTGCAGGATCGGTTATTTTCCTCTGGCTAACTACTCAAATTTAAAGATCCAAATTATGTTATTAATTCGAACATGACACCTTTTTTTTTCATTTTTGGGAAAGTATCTTCTAGGTGGCAATTACAAAAGAAATCCAATAGTACAAATGACTAGTTGGAATGATCATTGTAGGCTGGCTCATTGGTCTTGTCACCTTTTTCTCTTACTGGGTGAACTTGAAGAATAATTTTTTCCCTTAAAAGACACAGGAAATTCAACTTTGCATTTTAATGCCAATCTTCAGTCAGGAGAAGAGAACCCAGGAAGTTTACAGAAAAATAGTTGCTTGGTTTGGCTGAACTTTCTGTTTATTCCTTTCATTTTCTATTGCAACTCATGTAACTACAGCCTTTTGTTTTTATTGTTTTCTTGTTTTGCACTCTGTTGATGGAAATGGTGATTTCCACCAATGTTGTATTTAGCTTTCCATTATTTTGATGGCATCTTTTATCAGCCCGACCTGCTATTAGTTTCTAAAATGCTATGGCTGCAATCTTATTGCACTTTAGTCTCAAAGATAGAAATCTGAAGAGCAAAAAGAGAATTTCCATATATGGTTGGTGTTCGAAAGAAGTGTTCCTTATGCTCTGTAATCTAACTCCCAAGTTCAATTTAGTGAATGTGTCTGAAACATATATGCTTGCAGGGGTGCTTCACTGTGTTCTGGCAGTCTTCACCCTGATGTAGTTCTTCATCGGGAACAGTATTTAAAGGCTGAGAAAAAAATATATTACTCAAAGTTACAGAAGTATCATAATGAGTAAGTTAAGCATCTCTTTTGCTTTATATTTAATCTTGTTGTTTAGAGTTTTGTTTCCTTGTTTAGAGTCCTTTGGTTTCAAATTTTTTGTTTCGCTTGTGGCAGTATGATAGGATGCGTACTGAAGTTGAAAGAGAGATGGGAAAATTGCAAGGATCTAGGAAAGGGAATGCAGAAACTATGGAGGTTATATTTGTCACATTTTTTGATATTATATAATTGTTATTTTCAATCATGTCTTTTGCAAAATCTAATGGGTGCATGATTGTGGCAAGAAGGTGTTTTTTGAGAGATATGTTTCTGAAACTGACTTCTTTTTCTTCACATACGAATATGTTGCCAGAGAGATACTAGTTTAGTGTAATCTTGGAAGAAGTGAATGTGGTGGTGTAGGATTCCTTTTTGACTCGTTATATATTTCACTGAATGGTGCCTTTTTTTGATAGGTAATCAAGAATTTTTATTCATAAAAGTAGGCAAAGCCCAAGTACACAGGGAGTATACATGAGAAGTACCTAATTAGAGTTTACAACCGAAAGAAGAAAATCATGGACATTTAGCCCATTACAAACAATGGCCCTTACCCATAGGAACAATGATTAAAAAAGAAAATTTCAAGCTCCTCCATTGTTCTCTTGCGATCTTCGAAGCTTTTATCATTTCTCTCCCACCAAATACACCAACACATACATATATGAACCATTCTCTAGATTGCTGCCACTTGTGAATTACCTTGGAGGCCTCTCCAGTTTGCTAGGAAATCCACCAGTTTAAGAGGCATGACCTATGACAATCCAATTCCTGCAAAAAAATCATTCCACATGGTCCTGGCCACCTCACAATGTAGAAGCATATGATCTATTGATTCACCATTCTTCCTACACATAAAACACCAGTCCAACACCATTACCCGAATTTTCCTTAAATTATCTGTGGTGAGCATCTTGTCCAATGATGTTGTCCATACTTTGTTTGCCATATACTCTTCCATGGGAACATGGTCATTCCAGGGCTCGTTAGAACTTGATAAAACGATCTGACAGTGAATCTACCTTTCTTGGAGGGGCTCCAGTTCATCTTTTCTATGGTACCCTCGGTCATGCTTATGGAATACATTGCCGCATAGAACTCTCTGATAGTCTCCAACTCCCAATCTTGGGTTGCCATAATGAAATCTACATTCCATTGAGGGGAGCCATTAGAAAAGACCAAGAGATTAGCTATCGTTGCATCATTTGCTCGTGCGAGCTCAAAAATGGCAGGGAAGATGTCTTGTAGGCTTCGTTCATCACACCATTTGTCATACCAAAATTTGACACGAGAGCCGTCGCCCACCACAATATGTTCATGTCTTCGGAAGATCTCCCTATGTTTTCTAATGTATTTTCACAAACCGAGATACTTCAATGGTAGAGTTGATACTTTACATCCCAAGAGGTTAAATTCTCCGCATTAGGGACATCCCCCACTGGCACCAATTTAGACTTTGAGTGATGAACTCTCAAACCCAAGATAGTTTCAAAACAAAGAAGTAGAACCCTCAAAGATTGGACATGCTTGAGATTTACTCCACAAAATATGAGAGTATTGTCAACAAAAAATAGGTGAGAAATATCAATGGGCCATAATCACCATTCCCCACCAAGAAACCGTAGAGAAAACCACATTCCACAAGGCCCACAAGCATCTTATTGAGAGCCTCCATGATGAATAAAAAGGATAAAGGAGAGAGTGGGTCCCCCTATCTCAAACCACAAGAATAGTTGAAGGAACCTGCTGGTGAACCATTCACAAAGATAGAGAAGTGAATTTTAGAATGCAAAACTCTACCCATTTCTGCCATTTCTTCCCAAAGCCACATCTTGCATGTAAATAAAGTAGGAACTTCCAATTGGCTTTCTCCATGTATAATGTGCAAAGTAACCAAATTCTCTAGATTTGAGTGTCCGTCCAAAAGTTCATTTGCAATTGAGACTGAATTTAGGATTTGTCTACCTTTGACAAATGCGTTTTGTGGCTTCAAAATTAACTTTTCCATTACCATACTCAATCTATTCGCTAACACTTTCGAAAGAATTTTGTAAACCCCATTCACAAGGCTAATGGGGCAATAGTCTTTAACATCCATGACCCCACCTTTTTTGGGAATGAGTGCTAAGAAAGTAGCATTAAGACTTTTTTCAAATCTGGCATTAGTATGAAAATCTTGAAAAACCCGCATAAGGTCACCCTTGATTACTTCTCAACAAGTTTGGAAAAAGCCCATGGTAAAACCGTCAAGGCCTGAAGCCTTGTCACTAGCCAAGCCATGGATTACTTTGCACACTTCATCATCTATAAAAGGCCTCTCTAGCCACCTTGCGCACTATTGATCTATTGCTGAAAAAATTAAACCATCCACTTTTGGTCGCCAGGTGTGCTGTTCAAATAGGAGATGTTGGTAATACGACGCGATGTGGTTCTTGATGACTAGCTAATCCGAGGAAACTTCTCCATCTACTATCAACATATCAATAGCGTTGTTCCTCCTATGAGAATTATCCACCCTATGGAAGAACTTCGTGCACTTGTCTCCCTCCTTGAGCCATAGCACCCTTGATTTTTGTTTGCAAGAGATCTCCTCTATCAATGTTACTCTTTCAAATTCTGTGACTACTTGACTCTTGCGAGTTCTCTCGGATTCAAAGAGAGTTCTTGTCTCCTCCTTGTCCTACAGACCTTGAGGACCTTGTAACTCCTCTAAGAGAGAGTGTCTCTGTTGAGTCACATTGCCAAACATGGCGAAAAACTTGTTCATTCCATTGCTTGAGATCATGTTTCAAGGCTTTTAACTTTCTTGCCATTATGAAGCTTGGAGAGCTTTTGAAACAGTAAGAAGACGAGCATTTTCTTACCCTGTCTACAAAATCGTCAGATTTAAGCCACATATTCTCAAACTTAGAATACCTTCTACCCCCTTGGATGCCTCCACAGTCTTAAGATGATGGGGAAATGATCAGAGTACAACTTGAGTAATCTTCTTTGAGTTATATCCAAAAAATGTAACTCCTAGTCTAGAGTTAAAAAAAAAAAAAAAAAAAAAACCTATCCATCCTCAACCAAGATGAGTTCACAATTGTTGGACCAAGTAAACGTACCTCCATTTAATGGAATATCCACAAACTCTTGCTCTGAAATGAAATTAGAAAACTCCCTCATGATAGGAGTGATGTGGGACACACCCGACCTTTCACTTGGGAAGCGAGTTACATTGAAGTTACCCCCAATGCAGCTTGGTAACTCCCACCAACTAAGAAGCCCTTGCCAATTCTTCCCACAATGGCCTTCTCTCCGAATCAATATTAGAGCTATAAACTCTAGCAAATGGCCATTGGAAACCGTCTTCTAAATTCGTAAAAGAGCAAACCACAGTGAAATCTCCCCCTTGGTAGCCACCCCCGCAGGCAAAAGAAAAGGAGAAATGAAATATGTAGGAAGATTAGACAACGTGCTCTTTATCAAGGTAACTCTTCCCCCCTTGGTAGCCACCCCCGCAGGCAAAAGAAAAGGAGAAATGAAATATGTAGGAAGATTAGACAACGTGCTCTTTATCAAGGTAACTCTTCCCCCGTTGGACAAATATAACTTCACTGTGGTTTGCTCTTTTACGAATTTAGAAGACGGTTTCCAATGGGCATTTGCTAGAGTTTATAGCCCTAATATTGATTCAGAGAGAAGGCTATTGTGGGAAGAATTGGCAAGGGCTTCTTAGTTGGTGGGAGTTACCAAGCTGCATTGGGGGTAACTTCAATGTAACTCGCTCCCAAGTGAAAGGTTGGGTGTGTCCCACAAGTATATGCCATGCTAGATAGGATTTTTTGGAATTTCGTGTGGGATGGTAATGGGGAGAAAAGAAAGTTTCACTTGGTTCGTTGGAATAATTATGGAAAAACATTTTGGATGTTAAATATGAGAGGATGTAGGGGAGTTGGTGTTCTAATGAAGTAAGAGGTGCGCATGGGGTGGGTTTGTGGAAGTCCATTCGGTTGGGATGGGTGGAATTTGTCAAGCATATTAAATACAAAGTGGGGGATGGCACAGATTAATTTTTGGCATGATATTTGGTGTGGGGGTTCAACCCTTAAGCATGTTAATTCTAATCTTTTTAGGATTGCTAGGGATCAAGGGGCTGCAGTGGCTGATTCCTTTCATTTTTATAATAATAAGCTTCTTTGGAATGTGGAATTTATTAGAGATGTGAATGATTGGGTGTTGGAAATTTTCCAAAATCTGCCTAGTCAACTTTGCTGTATTCTAGGAGATATTGGTTGTAAATGTGTGAATTTCTAGGAGATTTAGTTTCCTTAGAAGTTAGCATTTAATTTATTCTTTCCTTTTTTTCTTCTGCTGTAATCTATATATACTGCCTTGTACCTGTGTTACGAATTTTAATTAGAATCATTTCTACAAATTACTCTCTCATTCTAGATGGTATCAGAGCAAGGTTCCTTTTTCTGATTCATCTAAAAACCCTATTCCCTCTAGCTGCTCAAATCAGCCCCTAATTGTAACACCTAGACCCCCAGAGTGAGATTATTTTATTATTATTATTATTATTATTGTTGTTGTTGTTATTGCTACTACTACTACTTTTATTACTATTATTGCTCCTTTTATTGTTACTATTTTACATATATGTTTTGAGAGGGTATTTTGTTTTGAATAGGATTCATCTTCTGATAACTTTACGCCCCTTAAAATTCTCTGTTTAATTTCCTAATCAGAAAACTAACTCAATTCAAACACTCTTATTCGTTTGACTCCTCGTAGTGATAAGACCCCTAAATCAAAACCAACTCCCAACTCCAAACGTTACCCAATCTCCATATCACTCAAGTATCCTCCCTTCTCCTTGTCTATAAAATTCCACGGGACCCTAGTTTTGAACACAAGAAAAATCTAGTTGACTCGGGAGAAAATAAATTGTATAGACATTAGTTCTTTTTTTCAGCCACCGCCAACAACCACAGGGGCAGCCGGATTTAACAATTGTGACACCCTGTTCCCGTAGGATAGAGATGTTACTAATATACATAATATAATGTCTGGTAAAGATATTCATATCATAAAATACCGTATTTATTGAAAACATTAATTAAATTGAATATAACTGTTTTGAAAACATAAAACTGAAAACGTAAAGTAAAACATAAACTAACCCTACGGGAGACTTTTTTTTTTTTTTAATTTTAAAATCCAAAAATCATAAGAGAAACTAAGTCCTTGCACTAGAACTACTCCTGGCCCTCCAGCTTTACGTCCTTACAATCATTATCTGTGATAGTTAAACGTAGAAGAAACAAAGAAACAAACAAAAAATGAGTCAGAAAATTCAGTAAATAGCACATCATACTGTAAAATATAGCTTAGCTTAGACTTAATTTTTGAAAGACTCTTCAAACAACATATATCATTCATAGATTTTCATAACTGCATGTCTATTCATCAACATGAATGGAAACATACATAATCATGGCAAACATATAACGTGAATTCATAAATTACTTGTTCTTATCTTTTACTTATTATATGGTGAACCACGCTTGAGTCTGTGGCACCCCATAACTTGTCATAACATAGAGTGAAATACGCTTGAGTTCGTGTTTCACTTAACATAAGGTGAACCACACTTGAGTACGTGGCACCGCATAACATAACTTGTGGTGAGCACGCTTAGGTCCGTGTTACCCTTAAGATAACGTGTGATGAACATGCTTAAGTCCGTGTCACCCTTAACATAACTTGTGATGAACACGCTTAGGTCTGCGTCATCCTTAACATAATTTGTGATGAACACGCTTAGGTCCGTGTTTCACTTAACATTTGGTGAACCACGCTTAGGTCCGTGGCACCGTCTTAGCATAGCCTGTGGTGAACATGCTTAGGTTTGTGTCACCCTTAAACATCTTATCTTTCTTAAATGCATGAGAACTTATATGATAACATTAACTTTTCTAGCATGGCATGTACTTTTACATGGCATAATATGATCAAAACATAAACATTCCATGGCATACATGATCTAGGTTCTATATGAACTTTACATAACATACTTGATCAAAATACTTCATGACATTATATAGCATATATGATTTAATCACTACATGAACATAGCATACATGATCTAAGTACTACATGAACATGGCATACATAATTTGGCTATTTTATTACCTAGCATACTTGACTTAAATTACTACATGTACATTTCATGGCTTCCATGTGATTTTTAGAATCATTCATTCCATCAAAAAACAAATTCATTCATACAAGCATAATGTCATAATTCATCAAAGATTGTGAAAGAAATCTAACCTTGACTTAGCTCGCAGCGTAGCATAGACAAACATCATATTTTCATATATCATTAGAAAATTTACAGTACATATGCAATTATATGATCATACGAATTACCTCTTAGCGTTGCTTCGACAATCTCACGTCGTAGCTCATAACCTATACGAGACACTAATCGTTACCAACCCTTCTAGAAAAATGTGTCGTAGCATAGAGATAATTTAAAATAATACCAAAGAGATAATTTGATAATTATTCAATTATACAAAGATTACATAAAATAATATTATTCAAAACTCATAACATATTCCCTAACTTTTATTTAATAATATATCTCAATAATTTTCTTAAAAACATAGTTAAATAGAATAGACAATTAGAATATTAATTAAATAATAGACTAAAAAGTATACTTTAAAATATGCTTAAAATCCCTTAAATATTTTCTGATAAAAACAAGTCTATGGGCTCATATTTATTCGTGTAAAACTTTGGGTTAATTTAAATTTCAGCCCAGCCCCAATTAAAGAAAACAGCCCACTTAAAAATCACTAAAACAGTTTTCTGCAAACACAACCAGCCCATTAAAATCATCAAGTCCACAAGAAATCAACTCACTTAAATATTAAGATAGTTTCTGCATAAAACAAGCCCGCCCAATTTAAGACAAGTCGAGTTAAAACTAAGTCTAATAGGTTCACTTAAAAGCTAGGCGCAACACCCTTAAAAAGAAAGCACTTGGTCAAATGGGCTTTATGCCCAAGGGCCCATTATAAATTAAAGAATCTGGTCAAGGATAAAAGAGGCAAAGGGTCAAAGGCATTTATGTGATTATGGAATCATTGGAGGGGCTTTTTGGAAAGTCTGAAACATAACTAATAAAAGGAATACAGCAGCTTACAGGAGTGGCTTGCGACAAACTGGCCGAGAGAAGGAGACCCACTGCGATGGTGGATCTGGGTGCTAGCCACGGCGGCACAAGTTGGAGAGAGAGAGAGAGGGAACTGGAATCACGGGGGGAGAGATAGAGAGCTATCAAACCGCAAGCAACAAAGAGAGTGGGTGGCGGACGGTCATGGGCTCACCGGAATAGTGCGAGGTGGAGGGAGGTGCCTGGTCGGCGAGTTTTGGACAGCCGGAAAGGAGCTCCGACGACCCCTGCGGTGGTTGGCGGTGGCTGAAAAAAATAACAAAGGGCTATACGATTTATTCTTTCTCGAGTCAACTGGATTTTTCTTGTCTTTAAAACTGAGGTCCCGTGGAATTTTATAGACGAGGAGAAGGGAGGATACATGAGTGATATGGAGATTGGGTAACGTTTGGAGTTGGGAGTTGGTTTTGATTTAGGGGTCTTATTACTACGAGGAGTCAAACGAATAAGAGTGTTTGAATTGAGTTAGTTTTCTGATTAGGAAATTAAACAGAGAATTTTAAGGGGCGTAAAGTTATCAAAAGATGAATCCTATTCAAAACAAAATACCCTCTCAAAACATATCTGTAAAATAGTAACAATAAACGTAGTAATAATAGTAATAAAAGTAGTAGTAGTAATAATAATAATAATAATAATAATAATAATAATAATAAAATAATCTCACTCTGGGTCTGGGTGTTACACTAATATCTTGGGTTTTCTTTCTTCTTCATCTTGCCTTTCTCTTCTGTTGCTGTCAAGCCTTTTACCATGGCTGATACTTCAAACGAGGGCAAATCCAGAAACAAACCAGAACCAAAACCTACCCATTCTGAACTATACTCTCTAAATTACAAACATACGACTAATGAGGCTAACTTCCTACAATGGTCACAATCAGTCAGGATGTATATTCGAGTGAGAGGGAAGATAGGGTACTTTACTGGTGAAACCAAGGAGCCCGAGAAAACAGACCCATCATATGTTGTATGGGATGCAGAATATTCCATGGTGATGGTGTGGCTTGTGAATGCTATGGATGAAGAAATTAGTGCCAACTACATGTGCTATTCGACTACAAAGGAGCTCTGGGACAATGTTAGTTAGATGTATTCTGACCTTGGAAATTACTCTCAGATATATGAATTGTAGCAGAAAATTAGCAATGCTCACCAAGGAGAAGGCAGTGTGACCATGTATTTCAATATTCTTAAGGGACTTTGGCAGGATTTAGACTTATTCAATGATTATGAATGGAAAAATTCTGATGATTGCCATCATAATAAGAAGATGGTGGAGAATGCCAGAATTTTTAAATTCTTGGCTGGACTTAATAATGAATTTGATGAAGTTAGGTGAAGGATTCTAGGGAGACTGCCATTACCTCCACTTGGAGAGGTATTTTCTGAGGTGCGAAGAGAAGATTGTCGTTGGAATGTCATGATGAAAAAAAAGGAGGATGAAACTGTGGAGAACTCTGCATTAGTTGCTGCCAACCCTGCTCCTTATTGTGCTACTAGCACATATCTGTCCACTGCCAATATTTCTGCACAGCGGTCCTATTCTAACCAAAGGGGGTTTGAAGATAAGCCTTGGGTATGGTGTGATTATTGCAATAAACCACGCCACACTAGAGAGACTTGCTAGAAACTCCATGGGAAGCCTACAAACTGGAAGAACAGCAAATCTGGAACCTCTGGTAGCAACGATATAGCCCCTAGAGCCAATGAAGCTAAGGCTAATTTCCAAAGTGTTGAGCAGGTGGATCATCTTCTTCAATTGCTGAAATCCACTCCTACATCCGATCCTCCTACTGGTTCCTTGGCCCAAACAGGTGATACCCCTAGTACCTACTCTTGTGGCTTAACTCTTGCACTATGGATTATTGATTCTGGTGCATCCGACCATATGAGTAGTACTTCACAATTTTTTCAATCTTATTACCATTGTCCTTTAACTCTTGCACTATGGATTATTGATTTTGGTGCATCCGACCATATGAGTAGTACTTCACAATTTTTTCCATCTTATTACCCTTGTCCTGGTAATAAAAAGGTCAGAATTGCAGATGGAAGTTTCTCATCCATTGCATGAACCGGTTCTGTCCAAATCTCTGAGAAAATTGAACTAAAATCTGTCCTTCATGTTCCTAAACTTGCTTGTAAATTGCTGTCTGTTAGTAAACTCTCACAGGATTCTAATTGTCGTGTCATATTCTTTGATTCCTATTGTGAATTTCAGGACCAACTCTCGGAGAGGATGATTGGCAGTGCTAGCATGATTGATGGACTACTATTTCAATGAGACCCTATTCAACATTAAACAAGCTTAGGGTTTGAGTAGCAGTAGTACTAGTTCAATGCCTGTATGAGAACAAATTATGCTTTGGCATCTTAGACTTGGACATCCTAGTTTTCTCTATCTAAAACATTTGTTTCCCAACTTATTTAAAATTGTTGATTGCAACTCTCTTCATTGTGATACTTGTCATCTATCCAAGAGTCATCGGAACACTGATCAATCAAAAGGTTATCGTGCTTCAAAATCTTTTTATTTAATTCATAGTGATGTTTGGGGTCCCTCAAAAATCACTGCTGCATCTGGAAAAAAATGGTTTGTGACATTTATTGACGATGATACACTGTCGTGTTGGGTGTATTTGATGAGTGATAAATTTGAAGTTGAAAAATTATTCAAGGATTTTTATCATGTGGTTGAAAATCAGTTCCAAACACAAATAAGTATTTTTAGAATTGATAATGGTACTTAATACTTCAAAAAATGTTTAGGAATTTTTTTATCAGAAAAAAGGTGTTCAACATCAATCTACTTGTCGTGACACCCCACAACAAAATGGTATTGTACAGAGGAAAAAAAAATACATCACTCCTTTAGCCTGCCTAAAGGAGCTTTTCCCTACTTGTCGAGTAACATTAGATTTACAACTAAAAGTTTTTGGGTGCATTGTTTTTGTTCATATACCAACCCATCTTCGGTCCAAACTTGACCCTAGGGTAGAAAAATGTGTTTTCCTCGTATATGCTCCTAATAAGAGAGGGTACAAATGTTTTAACCCTATTACAAAGAAAACTCACATCAGTATGGATGTCTTTTTCCTTGAAAAACAGCCTTACTTTAGCCATAACTATCTTCAGGGGGATAAAGAGAAGAGTGAAGATGAGTTCTGGAAAACTTCTAATCTTTTTCCTAATGTTTTCATTGACATTGACATGAACATCCATACTCCTTTAGAAGGCCAAGAAACAGAAAATTTATCTAGTGAAAATAATGGAAATCCAAGTGCTAGGAATCATAAGCCCTATGGAGGCTTATGGGGGGATGGTGTACTAAAGAAGTGAGAGGGGCTTATGGAGTGGGGTTGTGGAAACACATAGAAGAGGATGGGGGGTCTTTACTCGACACACAAGACTTCTTTTGGGTGAGGGTTCTAGGATTAAATTTTGGAGTGATATTTGGTGTGGTAATAGTGCTTTAAAGGACTCATTTCCCTCCATTTTCCAGGTTGTAAGTGCCAAAGATGTTTCAGTGGTTGAAGTTATGGTGATATCGGGGGAGCAAATCCAGTGGAATATCAATTTTAGTTGGGCGGCACAAGATTGGGAAATGAGCAGTTTTAAAGACCTTTTTAGCCTTTTGTACTCCATAAAATCGAGCAACCAGCAAGCAAATATGTTGTGGTGGATACCCACAGGTAAAGGTTTATTCTTGGTTCACTCTTTTTATAAATCTCTCACACAAGAGCCGAATATTCAGTTTCAATGGAGAAGGTTGTGGAGACATAAGTCGCCTCCCAAAGTGGCATTCTTTGTGTGGACAACTTTCTTAGGTAAGATCTTCACAATTGACAATTTGAGGAACCGTAGGGTGATAATTACAGATTGGTGTTGCATGTGTACGAAAGGTAGTGAGTCCGTGGACCATCTCCTACTACATTGTGAGATAGCTAGAGTGTTATGGAATGAGGTGTTCAGTAGACTAGATTTGGCTTGGGTTATGCCCGAGACAGTGGTGGCAGAGCTGGCCAAACCTAAGAGGCATTCAACAGATTAAAGCTGTGTAGAAAATGGTCCCTATATGCATCACGTGGTGTTTGTGGCAAGAGCGCAATGATCGGACGTTCGAAGACAATGAGAGATTGTTGGAAGAACTTCAAGCTTTTTTTATTAGAACTTTATGTACTTGGGCCATTACTGTTGACTTTAATGGTCTTGATCTACATAATTTTCTTGTCTTTATTGCGCCTACATAGTTAGTACATACCTTTGTAATGTACTTGGCTATGCCTATTCATTGATCAATAAAATTTGTTTACTTATAAAAAAAAAAAAAAAAAAAACTGGGCGGTGAAACTGTGGAACATCTTCTACTGCATTGTGATGTTGCTAGAGTGTTATGGGTTGAGGTGTTCAGTAGATTGGAGTTAGTGTGGGTTATGCCCGCCATAGTGGAGGTGCTCTTGGCATGTTGGACAAATCTAGGAGGTGTTCCACAAATCAAAGCCGTGTGGAAAATGGTTCCTATTTGTATTTTATGGTGCTTATGGCAGGAGCGAAATGACGGATGTTTGAAGACAAGGAGCGATCATTTGAGGATCTTAGATCTTTTTTTGTTAGTACGATATTCCTATGGGCCGTAGCTATAGATTTTATTGGTTTAGACCTTTATGATTTTCTTGTTTCCTTTTCTTCATCCTAGATAGGTGTTTCCTATTGTATACCATCTTGTGTACTTGGGTTATGCCTATTCTATTAATACAATCGTTTAATTTAAAACAAAAATAAAATATGCAGCATTTGAGTTAATCTTGATGGGGGGATGTTGCTTTAAAGTTTTAAACCTTGATTTGGTTTTTGAGATATCATATTGCATTTTCTTGGTTTTCAAAGTGTTACTGTAATATATTGCTTGTTTCTCTCTCTCTCTCTCTCTCTCTCTCTCTCTGTGATTTTTTGTGGGATTTTCAATTTCTTTCTTGTGGTCTGAGCAGGTCAAGAGATGGTTTGGACAGAATAATTCTCTCACGTGGAAATGAGTACATATTTCCCGGTCCTGAGGATGATTTCACAGCTACATCTGAATCTTGTTCTGGGGTGGCTGATGACAAAGAATGTAGTAGTGATAACCAGAACTTCTCAGCGATAAAGGGTGCAGAACTTCTAAAAAGGTAATTAAGCTCTCCATGATTAGCTATTTTTATATGTATATATATTGCTGCGGGATGGATTGGCTTTCTGAAAATCCGATGCTGGATCTTTAATTCAGCACCCTCATTGTGGTATTTAGGGTTATGGATTCATGTTGGAAGGTCTATGGTTATGCTTCTAGAGCTGCTGGAAAATCTCTTGATTAGTTTCTGAATAAAGTGGCAGATTGCGAAGATATGGTAGGCTGCCGGCAAACCTTTCCCATTGGGACTGGGGTTATTAATTTGGAGAGAAAAATTATAAAGAAACCTGGAAACTACTTTTTTTTTTATAAGTAAAAATTTTATTCATCAAATGCAATAGGCAAGAAACCTGGAAACTACTTCATTCCAGTAAATCTGCAATTGGCTGATTGCCATAACTAATAGAAGTATGGAGGATTTAAAGCAAAATCAAACAGTAGGTTATAACCTTAAGCACATGATACAAAGACTCGATCTAAGATGTAGCTCCAAGACAATAAAATATCCAATTGGACCAATGTAAACCAGAATCCTATGTTTCTTCTGGCTTGAACATGTTTTTCTGTACATATCCAAATGAAAAGAAAAAACCTACTTGCTCCCGATTCAGCAAGGTGGATTGAGATTTAAACGTGGCTCGTTTTGTGGGATGAGAAGATGAGAGATTGCTCTTGACAAGGCTTTCAGTGCTCTCTTTTTCTCTCTCTCTGTCATGCTTAGTTGCAAGGTGAATGTCTGTTTGAGAATTCATGATTGTATTCCTCTAAACACGGTCCGTTTTATTTGTATTTTATGTCTTTTTCCCACAACAGTCTTGCTTTTCTTGCCTTGTTTGTTGTAACATTTAACTAGCTTTTTACTGATAAAAAACATTTAACTAGTTTTAAATCCTAGACTCATGATCAGCTAAGATACATAAATTATTGACGTATGTAATCTACCGGTATACAAAATTTATAACCTGTTTAAAGTTCCTGAAAGTGCAAAATTGGAGAGGAGGCCTAATATTGATAAGATATATATTGTGAACCTGTTATTTTGTACCATACTGTTTTTTTTTTTTTTTTTTTTTTTTTTTTGCGGATAATATATATCTGTTTATCTACTTATAAAAAATATATATATTTGTTTAGCTTTCTCTAGCTTTTACAGTCAAATAAGGTTCAAATTCATCTTTATCCCAATTAGATGGACTTGTTTCAAATTCATCTTCTTTAGCTCTTTAATTCACTCAAATGTTCGTGAAGTTTATATGAAGGGCATGAGATAAAAATGCCAAAAGGTCTCCTTTAGTCATGTTACATAATTTTACATATGATACATTATCCATGGGGCAGGGGTCCGGGTTTGAACACGCCTCAGTGCAGACTGGGATATGAAGGCGCCCTCTGGGAAAGTCCATTGATGTGACTTTCAAAACCAGTGATTTGACCCTGGATTAACTTTTTCTTCTTTTTATATATACTATCACCAAGTGGTAAGGTCGAACTTGTGTGCATGAGCCCCATGTCACACATTCGATTTCCCCTAGGATCAAACTGTGATTTAAGTGGGAGGCCATGGCAGTGGGTTTCTGTGCTAGTCTCCCTGGGGGTTTAGGTTCCATGGGTGAGTCCTAAGGGCTCTGCCGTGGGGTGGTTCCCCCGTCATCAAATATATATTATTTATTTTTATTTTTTTGGTTGGGGGGGGCTTTGAGAGGCGTTCTGTAGGAGGCATGGGGTTGAACATGGGACGTCAGCAGCACCGCAACACAGCACAATACCATCAGGCGGTTTTTTGTCTTTCCTAAACAGTTTTGTGCTGAAATATTTATACCTTATAGAATGAAAAAATAACTGATGCTCTGGACGTAATGGCATTTTCATTATGTTCTTGTTTCTGCGTCTCAAACTTTATCCTGGGTTTAGCTTTATTTCAGTTCCAACCTTTCGTGCACGTATAGACGTATTATTGGGTAAGTTTGAAGGAAGTTTTGACCCATTTGTTTTCCGTATCACTGTATGCTTGTGTGACAGCTTTTGGTAGTGCCCATTTCTCTTCCATTTTAGAATTTCCTAGACCTTTTGAACTTTCAATTATGATTATTTGATGCAGCTCTTGCACACCCCCTTTTACTCAAGTATTCTTCTTTTTCCTTTGGCAGTATTTTTTATTACCTATTTAGCAAGGTGCTTGGAGACTTGTCTTTGTTTCTGCTATGATAAGCCAATTATAGTCTTTTTTCGTTAACTTTCCTTAGTTGGCAAATTGATATTTTTGGCAGCTCATCTTAAAGTCAATTTTTGTTGAATTGGGCTTTTTTGTTCAGTGCGACTAACTATGCCTCATGGTTGTATCATCTTCTTGTATTAGCTATGCTGAGCCATGGAAGTTTCTTTATGATGACTTTTTATGCAGTTTTGTTGAAGAATCTTATGAATTAGAATGATTGCCAGGGTGTCTGAGGAACGCTTTATGAATTACGAAGGTAAAAATCTTTGGATTGCTTCAGATGATGTGCTTAATTTAGGAGCAAAACCTAGAAATGGGGACAAGCTACACGAGCATAATATCCACTGTAGCGATGGTGCTAATTATATGTCATATTTCAAGGTTAGTTTTTCCTTGCTGTTACATAGTTTGTATCAAAATCTTGGAAGGAAGACAGCTGGGCACTTAATCAGTCTCCTCACAGAATAAAGCAATCCATTGTCATTTCTTTTATTACTAACTTGCCTATTGGATGTCCACAAACGAGGATAGGAAGTGGATTTGTTCTAGAATTGAGGCAATGCTAATCATTTTATTTTATTTTATTTTTTTTAAGAAGAGGACGGTACCCCAATTTTATTAATAACCCTCACTTTTGGCGGAGGAAAACCGTGGTTACAACCAGAAGCATGAGGGTTTACATATATTCTAGAAAGACCAAACCCAAGCCTCAAAAAATCAAACCATAGATTCGAGATCAAAATTACAATTTTCCAAAACAACATAAGGACAATGAAGATAAATGAAAACAACCACATGCAATAAAAAGAAACAGCCCAAATAGATATAAAATATAAATAAAGATAAAAACAAAGAGTAAATACTTCACTAAGATATCCTCAGATAGGGAATACCAACTCTATCCATTCTGAGCAGACCTCTTAACTGATTGGGAAGAGACCTATCTTCAATCCACTCCATATTAGACCCTCTAGAACCCTCTTTTGCAAGATAGTCGGCTACTGCATTTCCTTCCCTAAAAACATGGCTCATACTATACTCCAAGCGATCAAGACAGACTTGAAGCTCATCCCAATAATCCTCCAGGTACCAAATATTACACTCACCCTTTTTAATCCACTTAATCAGGATCTGGGAATCTGTCTCGATGTTAACCCGTCTAAAACCCAGATGACAGCATCTCCTAACACCTTCCAGCAAGCTTCTCAATTTAGCATAGTTATTAGAACCCTGGCCTAAGGAAACAGAGAAAGCCGCACTCATATCAGCACCTGCGTCACGAATGACACCCCCAGCCCCAGCCGGACTAGGATTTCCCAAACTGCTCCCATAAATATTAAGTTTAACCCAATTTGGGCAGGGCGGAAGGCACTTCACCAAGGAAACTTTCTTTGCTTTAGGGGTCGAAATCGAAATATCCAACCTTTTAAGGATGGCTAAATCCTGATTCAGAATTTTCGTAGCTTTCATATTGAACCCTTGCCTAATCATGAATACACTGTTTACTGCCTTCCAGTTATTTCTTCAGCATCCTATACTTTGCATGCAAGTCTCTTATGATCTTTTCAGCCCAATTTAGAGACTCTTGTGGTTGTCTGGTCTAACATATGGTAAGTTGATAAACTTGGAAAGCCAGATAGTCAGCTGGCATACAAGATTATTGATCAAACCTTAAATAGAAAGTAAACTGGGTTATATGCTTTGTATGAATATAACTATGGTTTTCAAATATTTCCAATTATTTTTGGATTAAGGAAAGCTGGTGGAAACCTTCGCACATGCATGCACATATATCCCAAAGGTTGTTGCTGATAGCATCTTTGATGATATGTCTCAGATTAGCAAGAAGCAACATGAACTTTTCAAGAATATGAAGCAGTCTGGTAAGAGCATCCAGTCTAGGTCTCTTAATCGTGTTTTGGGTAATATTGATAGCTTTCATGTACAACCATATGAAGTATTTGTGGAAGAAGAGCAGAAGAAATTGCATCACCACTGGTTAGTGTTTTGTGAAGGGAACATATCTTCTGTAAACTTCAGCAAACTGTTGGTTCTCTCCTTCTTCATGGTTGAATGACCTTGTTTATAGGTCACAATTGGCAAATAAAGTTCTCCCGCTGGCCTATGCTAACTGGAGAGAGAAACAGCTTCAAAGATGGGTAATCACTAATTCTTTGGAGCAAGAAATGAAAGATAAGCGAAAATCTCTGACGAAGGTCTATGACTTTGCCATATTTCCTTGTTGTTTTTGTTGTTATTACTTTTATTGTTATTGTTTGTCATTAGTTATTTGTTATTATCAATTGTATGCTATTGTTATCTCTGTATCTGAGCATGCAAGTCATGGTAATATGCTTATCCAGTAGATCCTTGATTGATCTTTCTGTGTTTTATTACATCAATAATTTTCCTTAGTAGTGTTGAACCTATCAATTTGTCCTTCAGGATGAGGAGAATGAGAACCTTGAGAGCATGCTTCAGGATCAGAAGGAAGATGAATTGATAAATGTGTCTGCTGTGGAAGATGATGAAGAGTCTGTTCCTGGCTCCCCCCAGAATGAGTTTGCTCCCAGCTCACCACAGAATGAGGATTCTGTTTCTGGCTTGGCACAGAATCAAGAGTCCACTCCTGGCTCCCCCCAGAATCAGACTCCACAGCAGATTTCTTCTGAGAGTGGTGGCCACGAGGGCAATATCATGGACGTGGATTCCGAAAACAATCATATCATGTCAAAGTCAGATGATGGTCCTGGTGATCAAACCATGTACGCGGGGAATTTTAACACTGCTGATGTAGTCAGTCAGGGTGTGCTTCTTACTTCTGGAGATGTTTGGCCAGCTGTTAGCATGCCTCAATCTTACTATGATTCCACTGCAAACCATGAATTCAGAGCTGCCAGTGCGTTGCCACTTGAACATTCACAAGTTAATGACCAGCAACGGGCTCATTTGATTGATCTGGAATCTAATTTGCTTGTAGAACAGAGAGATTTTTTGCACAGACAATCAGGTGAATGTTCCTTCATTTCTTATCCTAACCAAGACCGTAATGAGTCACTCCAATCTCTCTTTAAGAGCCAGGGGATATTGTCCTACCATCAAGAGCAGAAACAGAAGGGTTTAGAATTCCAGCCACCAAACAATTTGGCTGTGGACAATGGTCAGTTTCCTGGGCATTTGTTGGAGCAGGAGCGGAAGAGACAGAACGGGGTTTATGTGCCAAGAAACATCCCAGGGAACATATACTCTGATGGCGTTAGATACTTGATCCCAAGGCAAGAACACTTGGCACAGGTCACTGTGCAGGGTTTGGCTGTCAATACCATCCGCATGCCATCACCTCTCCAATCTGGCTTAAATAGTGGGGAATCATCGAGTCAGAACTGGTTTCCTGGTGACCATCAAGTTCATGGTGGGTGGACTGGTTCGGATGGTACCAGTCTCCAGAGTCAGAGCAATAGCATGGGGAGTGGAGGTGGTGCAGATCAGAGTATATTCCAAGTGCTACCTTATTGTAACCAGTTGCGTCCAAGTGGCCCTTATGATTCAGTGGGCTCCATGGAGCAGTTCACTGCATCGAGGAACTATGGAATGGTGGGTGCAGGTACTCCAAGGATCAACAATGTTGTGCCACAAGTATCACATCCACTAGACTACTTAAGCAGGCGTGAAGCTGCTACTTCCATGATGCCTGATGATATTGGATGGATGAGCTTGCCACATCAGAATTCTGTTTTACATGATCCAATGGGAAAACCTGACTTGCGGTCGTGGAACGATTGAGAATATCCTTTCCCATTTTGAACATCCTTTCCTATTTTTGGATAATGTTTCAGTTCACGAGCTTGGTTAGAAAGACAAGGTAAGAAGAAAATGCTTATTACAAAAGTGCACCTGCCGGGAGTTATTTGTTTAGGATGTGACTTTCGAGGTTTAATGCAAATTCATGTCGACCAAGCATACAAAATTCCAAGATGGGTTTTTGTACATACCTATACAAGAGCCAAGTCAAACGGCATGTATATATCTCTACTCGCTTGATGTTAGATGGGCAGTGGGAGGAATTTATGGGAAGGGAAAAAATCTAGATTTCTCATAGTTCCAAGTATTTTCTCTTTTCATTTTCATTGGAATTTTCCTTTTATTATTTATTAGCATTGATTTTTGGGACTGTAAATTGCCAGAGGCAGATGGTCATTATTATTAAGGTCTCTTGATTTTTTGAAAAGATTTCTGTTATCGTTGATATTTGTAAATTCTAGGTATCAAATAAGGTTTTGGAAACATCTCTCTCTGTCTCTCTCTCATTCATGTGCATGAGATTGTCACATTTACCATGTAATTTGCACGATGCCTGTGAATGGACATGTACTGTGCATATTACTTCATTACGTGTATGTCTGTGGGGTCTCTGAATTGCCGGGATGATTATGCATTATGACAAGTAATTAGACCTCACAATGAAGCTGTTTTTGAGATTGGGATTTCATTATTGGGTGGGTAGTTTTGTTTAGTGGGTATTTTTGTCTGGTGGGGAGTTTCCCATGGCAGCTGCCGAGATTGCTCTTCAAGGGTATATGGTAGAACCGATGAGTCGAAGTAAGGAGTTGCAGCCATCGCTTACAAATCTGTAGAAACAAAAAAAGCATGTTGCGCTAAATAAAGTGGCAACCAACCAACGCTTATCGCCTCAGTAGAAATCCCATATAAAATAATATTTGTTGATCCTGCTAAATTCAGGCTGACGAAACAAGAAACCAACCAGGCTCATGCTTAGTTGGCACAATTGTAAAGAACTAGGTTGTCGGCAGGCCGATAAATAGAGTATTGTAGATCACTTATCATAGCTTCCTTGGGTAAGCATGTTTTTTCGGGGAGTGCTTGACGTTACCCTTTTTTACAAAAATATGAACCCTTTTCACAAAGTAATTAATGCTAGTTTCGGTTTCAGCCTGTTGGCCCTTTTAATCCTCCTGCTGGAGTGTCGGCAGAACGACAAATATAGTTTTGTAGAGCTGGTGTGTGTGTGTGTGTGTTTCGCCTCTTTTACAGCAGTTAATTTGCATACTATCTTTTATTTTGAGTTAAAAAAGGATTGTTTTTTGGGGCTTAACCAGTGCCTAGCTACGTTTTGAAAAAAGAAATATGAACGCGTTCCCGTCTTTAACTTCTGGGGCGGTTACAGTTTTGTACGGAAAATACTCTTGCCTCTCTTTTAAAATGATCCATGACGAAGGTGGAATCCGCTACTGTTACCAAAACTCCCATTAACTTCTTAAGCTTTTGCTTTTAAATACAAAGCACGGAGAGAGAGAGAGAGAGAGAGAGAGAGCTTGTTCTTGTGTATTTCTGTGACATTGGGTCTGCGCCTTGTATCGCTTTTGGCAACAGAATGAGCGGAAAGAAGAAAGAGGTCATTAGATTAGAGCGTGAATCTGTGATTCCAATTCTCAAGCCCAAGCTCATCATGACCTTGGCTAACCTGATTGGTACACCCGCATATAACACCTTTTGCATTCGTTTCTTGTTCTTGATCCTTCGATTTTTGGTGGGTTTTCTTTGAACCTTCTGTCTAGTGTTCTTTTTTTTTCCTTCTTCTCTGAAACTGAAAACGTGGTTGCTGAGGCGTTATTTGTGGGCGCAAAATTTAGTATCTTATGATCACATATTGATTTATGCCTGCAAAAGATTTCGAATTTATTGTTTGTGTTAATTTGCCGTTTTTAGGTATTTTAACTAAAATTTTCTGTTTTCTTTAATAGTTTGATAGTGTTCTCGGTGCCAATTAGTTCTTTACCAAATTCCTATGTTGTATTTATCTATATTTGCTTAAGGGGTTGAGGAATGTGGCATCATATGTATAAGCTCTGACTAAATTACATTCAGCCTTATTATGGGAATGTACTAGCTATAATTTTCAAATCCGTGAAAATCTCTGTATCTCAAACAGGTAATCTTTAACGGATTTGTCTCCTGAAAACAAAAAGGCTGGTTTGACTTATTTTTCTCCCAGACATTTATGCAGGCAATGAGCATTTTTTTAAACAGTAACTTGGCATTCAGTATTTACATTGACTAGCAATTAAAACAGTCTTCAGCATTACAACTCTCCAACAACAATGCCAACTTAGTAGAGTTTACGAATGTTTAAATAACCAATAAAAAAATACCTGTCCTTTAATTTGTTTTTTTTTTCAAGCAGGAGTTTATTGCCTTTTTTTGGCAACATGCCATTCCTATTAATGCTAACTAGACCTATGTTTTTCAACATTCTGCAGAACATAATACTGACAGGGCTGAGTTTTTAAAGCTCTGCAAAAGAGTTGAGTACACAATTCGAGCTTGGTATCTTCTACAATTTGAGGACCTGATGGTAACATCATGTTTTCTTGATCCTACTGGAAAAAAAAAAAAAAAAAAATCTTCATTGCTATATTTGTTATCTTTTTGTATTCCCACATTCACATCTTTGCCTGTAATTTGTGTTTACAGCAACTGTACTCCCTCTTTGACCCCATACATGGGGCTCAGAAATTGGAGCAGCAGAACCTATCTCCTGACGATACTGATATACTAGAACAGAACTTCCTGACATATTTATTTCAGGTATTGTGGGGATTTTGTAGAATGCATTTGGATTCCCTTTGGAAGTAAAAGAGGGGTAGGAAGTCAGTATATGTGATACACTATGTGAGTGAGTACATGTGGTGAATGTGATTCCACGTTGCTGGGGACGGAGAAGTTCTTGCTCTTTATAATGGTTTCAAGGGACTCCAATTGTACCATTGACTAGTTCTTTTGGAGTATGGAGCATAGATGTGGCTTGAGCCTCATTTGAGGCATTACAAATAGTATCAAAGTCAATTTCAACTAGAAATGTGGGACTTGAACCTTGCCACCTATAATGGAATGGGTTGACGAGAAGGTCGGGAATTTAAGGGGGAGAGATTGTTACCCTATAGTGAGTGAGTATGGATGGTGAATGGGAATTTGCATTGCTTGGGAGGGAGAAGTTCTTGGTCTTTGTAATGATTCCAATGGTTCCAATTATACCATTGATTTGCCCTGAGTATAGACCCAGATGTGGCTTGGGCCTTCCTCAAGGTGTTACAGTATAATCACAAATGATTATCCTACTGAAGGGTAAAGTTAATGAGAATATTGTTGTTGAGAAATATGTACATATCATTAGTTGTGGTGATGAGTCCAAGTCATATATTTCTAATCAATTATAATGAATCTATACATTTTTCAATTCTTCAACATTGTACCATTTCCACCCTTGCTATCAATAAAATATCTTCTTACTTTTATTAAAAAAAAAAAAAAAAAAAAAAAAACCATTTCCACCCTTGCTCCTTTTCAAAGTTGAGTATAAAAGCATTCATAAAAAAAAAAAAAAATTGTTTACACACTTGTCTGAAACAAGACAATATTTATGCATCTAATTTTTTTTCCCAATGCTGCTAATGCAGCTAATCATCGAAATTTGATAAAATTCTTATTAGCCGTACAGGTGATGGAAAAGAGCAATTTCAAGTTAACAACTGATGACGAAATCGATGTTGCACTTTCGGGGCAGTATCTTCTAAATCTTCCAATCATGGTGGATGATTCTAAGGTTTGTAATAAAATGTATATATTTTATTCTATATAAATTAATTCTTTTACTTATCAAAAATAAAAATTGATAGTTGCATGCGCATAAACATAACACTCGAGAGATATCTTGGGATATATTCAGCTCTTTACATTTGCTGATCTGAATGTTCTGTTTTTCCTAGTGTAGGTTGACAAGAAGCTTTTGAAGAAATATTTTGCAGAGCATCCTCACCAGAACCTTCCAGATTTTGCTGATAAGGTATTGCTTTAAATTTACCAAAGAAGATTGCAAGCTATTGGAAGTTTCTTTTGGCAATGACTGTTTGTGAGTGTCAATTATATGTAGAGCAAAGGTTATCTATCTGTGGGTTTGGAAGAATAGAGGGCAAATGGGGAAGATTTTGATGGTTACTATGCTGATTTCAATACGTTATTATCCATTAAAAAGAACTCTTTTTTGGTCTTCAAGATATTAATATCTGGTAGCCCGATGTAAAGTTGAATAGTGTTAAATGTAAGTGATGGATAGTTTTGATTACCCATAGATAATTGGAGATGTTGTGTTTATTCACTTGGCCAACATGATGCAAGAAATTTAAGGATTTTTGTCACTGTTCTGTTCTTTATTGTTGTAATAATGCTGTTTTATTTGAGTACACGTTCTTTGACAGTAAGTGGCAGAGTACTTATTTCTGGCCTGATAATTACAGAAAGATATATTGATGTTAGTAAATTTTGTAAAAATGCTTCTTTTGTTGCACTTTAACCTGTTTGGTTCTGGGCTACAAATTGTCATCTCTCTCTCTCTCTCTCTCTCTCTCTCTCTCTCTCTCTCTCTCTCAAGCTAATGTGTTTTTTTATGTGTAGTACATTATTTTCCGGCGTGGTATTGGGATTGATCAGACAACTGATTACTTTTTCATGGAGAAAGTGGATATGATCATTGCACGTTTATGGAGTTGTCTTTTGAGACTATCAAGGTAAGTAATTTTTGGACCATGATATAAATCTTGTGGTCAAAAAATGAGCTTCGATTTAGCCAAATACTTAAAAATTTCTTTTAAAAATGTTTTATATGAAGCATCAATTACATCATCTTTAGCATAATTTTCCGTTGTTTTAAAAACTCAATCGGTTCACTAGTGAACTGCCCTTCATAGCAATCCGATCAATGCCCAGAATCTTTATAAGAACATCCATACTTGTTGAACCATGGGTGTAACCAGCAAACCTGCCAAACCATTTGCGGATCAAACAATTTGGCAGGTTTGTTTGGCAAGTTTTTTTTTTTCACCCACAAACTCCCCTAAACAGAAACTTTTATACTCCAACAGCCAAACAAATATTCCCCTTAACTTTTTTTTTTTTATAAGAATGAACAGCACAGAGGCAATGCTGGGGGACTTGAACCAGGGAACATTATAAAGAACTGCAGATCAGAAACAATGGACCAAACACCATTCCTCTTCTCAACTGAATTGGATATCCCTGAGATCTAGCTAGGCCTGTCATACCATTTCAGAAAAGACCCCCTCTCAAACAAATTGTTTTAACACAGCTTTAATTTTTGTGGACTGTTTGCTTTCTAACCATAGGTAGACTTTCTTTCTGCAGCTTTTGATGTTGTGTGAAAAAGAAAGGGAAAGAAGGGGGGATGAGGAAGAGGAGGGGGGTTGGTGGCATCTTGAGTCGTATTAGTTTTACTTTTATTTAATTGCAAAAAGTTTTAAGAGAGTATGTGCAGTTGCAATTAAACTATAGGAAACTAATATTTATATGTCTATGAATTGCAGTTTCATTCATTAAGTTATTAATAATCCAGTAACTACTTCTAAATATATATTTTTTATTTTTTAATTAATCAATAGTTAAATTATTTTTATGTCTAAACTTTTGTTTAGACCTCTGAATGTTGTACCCTCAATTGAGAGGTTCTATCAAAACCGACCGTTTTAAAATAGTGGAAGTTGGTACATTAGCACTATTGAGTA
This sequence comes from Carya illinoinensis, assembly GCF_018687715.1. Classification (NCBI taxonomy): domain Eukaryota; kingdom Viridiplantae; phylum Streptophyta; class Magnoliopsida; order Fagales; family Juglandaceae; genus Carya; species Carya illinoinensis. The sequence goes on along the minus strand of NC_056755.1, from coordinate 125,326 downwards.
ATTAGCTTTGTTCTTTTGTCAATAAATTGATATTATGGTTCGTAGCTGTTAAACTGCAAGACAACGGAGGTTAGTTTATCATGTGAATTGATTTTAATTTGAATTTACTTTTTCGTTTTTTTATCAGTTTGAACATAACATTCTTTTCACATTTGTTTTAATCCTTTAATGTGTATCGTGCTTACAGGCTGGAAAAGCTTTTGAAACGGTCAAGTGGCCGGCATAAGAAAGATCCGAAGAAACAAGATGATATTAGCTCTGAAGCAGATGGTGACAATCTATCTGTTGAACGGATCCGTCTCGAAAATATGGAACTAAGGTCTTATATGGCTTTTCCATCTCGCAGTATTAGGGCTGACACTTATTTTGGAACTTGTTGAATTGCCATAGATTTCGACTCCTTACCATCCTAAGCAGCTTGAATAAGGCCATCTTTGCTCTTGGAATTCTAGAGTTAATCCTAGAATTCAATTTCCATTCTGCCAGTGAGATTATTATTCTGTAAATTTCTCTGGTACCCGAATTATTTGGGAGCATTCTGTTTCTTCTATCCTTTCAACATGATTTATTTTTATTCTCCCAAATATGTTCTGTAAGTATGGGTTTTTCCAAAAATACTTCTATATGAAGGGTTTTTGGAATCCTGAATTTATTTTTACGAATAAGGCTATTAGATAATCTTAAGAAGCAAAGAAACTGCCTCAACTCCTAATATGTAGACAAGAGTTAGTCAATCTCCTCTTTCTTATATATCGATCACTACAAGTTGGAACTAAACTATAAGTCAAATGCTGAAAGTTCAATCTTATACATGTTTGTAAGATTTATTTTGGATTAAATGTCAGTCGATGTTGAAATTAACTTGCAATAGTTCATGCATGTAAATATACACATTTTGTTTGCCACTTCATGACGTATCTAATGATGTAAACTCCAGTGTTAAAAATTTGCTGGGCAAGATCACAATTCAAGAACCTACTTTTGATAGGATAATTGTCGTCTACAGGTATTGCTCTATATTTTTGTTTATTTACTTTCTTATATCATGTATTTGTGAATAATACCTTGCATGGTTGAATTGGTACATGTTTTTCCCTTTCCAAATCAAACCAATTATGTGGTTACTTTATTTAAATGCCAAGTGTATTTGTTACAGCTGTTGCATATTATCTAAGTGTCTAATCTCTGAACTTCTCGACTTGAGAAGATTGATCTTTCTAAATATGGAAATGGGTGCCTTGAGGTGGGATAGATTGCATATTGCAGAAGATTCTGCAGATTATACTCTTGCCTCGTTGGTTTTCTCGAACCATCTCATCTCATCATTACAACTTTCCCAAACTCCCACACAAAATACAATAAACAATTCAACTTTTTCAAATCCCAAAACAAAAATAATATAAAAAAATTATATTCTAACAATATTTTATTCAACTTTCAATTTTCATCTCATTTCATCTGTGTAAACAAATGAGGCTTAAACAAACTATTTAATTCCTTATTCTTTGACTTTATTTTCATTATTCTTTTTATTGTTGGGAAGAGAGAGAGAGAGAGAGAGAGGGGGGGGGGGGGGGGAGGCGCCTTGATTGTTATTTAGATATTCTCCTAATGTAGTCTTGAGTAGATCATGAAACATAATTTATTAACATCTAAGAAGGAAATGACATCAGGCAAGCAAGTACCAAATCTAAAACGGAACGAGGAATATATGTGAAGCATTTCAAAAACATTCCAATGGCTGATATGGAAATAGTCCTTGTGAGTTACTTCTCTTCCCCCCCCCCCCCCCCCCCCCCCCCCCCCCCCCCCCCCCCCCAAACACCCCCCTCCTTTGGTCTATTGACTTCTTTGTAGCCTTACTTTTTCTCGAAGTTTGAACAACTTATAAGCTGGGATTGGAACTTTTTGCTTCCCACAGCCCGAGAAGAAAAGCCCAGGATTAACTCCAATGGACTGGGTCAAATTCCTAGGCTCTGCTATAGTTGGGCTGGTCAGTGTTCTGATAGCAAGCCCCTTTTGTGTATTGTTCATCTTTGACCCATTGTCATCTAATGTGTTTTCCTTTGCCTTCTTCATAGGTTGCAGTATTTGGTTCACTTGAAATGCCAAAAGCTGATTTATGGGTCATCTTTGCCGTTCTGTCCACTGTGATTGGTTATTGTGCCAAGACATACTTCACGTTAAGTGATTGATATTTTTTCCTTCGAATTTAATGCATAAGGACAAATATTACTCATTTAATGAATAAGATGAATGTGGTCTAAATTCTGATTGACCATTTCCTAGGCCCACACAGATTCATTCTGCAAAAAGTTGACCTGGTTAAATGATTATCTATTTTTTTCTTCATGTTGTCTCTCGTTGTGAATATATAGTGTAGGTTAATCTGATGAGAACAATTTCTGAGTAGAATTTTCCTTTGAGTGCTGTACTATCTTTAACATATGTCATTGGCTGGCCATGTATGTGTAACTTGGCACGTTTGTTTCTTTTATTGTTTAATTAGCCTTCAGTTGTGAATTTTTGTAATTACTAACTTGGCTATAGTTTCTTCAACTGCTTGTAGGTTTCAGCAAAACTTGGCTGCATATCAGAACTTGATAACTCAATCCATGTACGACAAACAACTGGATAGTGGAAAGGGTACTCTTCTTCACTTGTGCGATGATGTAATTCAGCAGGAAGTAAGTTGCAAGCTTGATGGATTTTCACAATCAATTGTCTGCTCACCGCCCATCCCCGCCCGCGTGCCTGCCCCCCTCTCCTCTCCTCTCCTCTCCTTTTGCAATCTAAGTAGGAAACAATGGCTGTTAGTGATTATATACTGGCCATAGATAATACGTAGTTAAGTATACTTAAATTTTCATTGAGTTTACTGAGACTTCCTGGGAAGTATAGTTAACGAAAGAAAGCTCTATATCTTACCTAATACTTCTGTGTTCTTCTCTTGCATTTTAAATTTGTTATAGTTGAGCATGGAGGCCTGCTTGAGGTAAATAAATCTTATATGCAATTCAATTCCCAATGCTTACACTGCCGCATTTTATGATTTTGTAGGTCAAAGAGGTGATTATTTCTTTCTTTATATTGATGGAACAGGGCAAAGCTACAAGACAGGCATGTATACCATTGGGTCTTCCTACTTTCTTTTAGTCGTTTTCCCACTTGTTAAATGATATGGACTATTTTTGGCAGTATTGATATAACACTTTGGTAATGTGGAATAGGATCTTGATATGCGGTGCGAGGAACTAATCAAACAAGAGTTTGGTGAGAGCTGTAATTTTGATGTGGATGATGCAGTTCAAAAGTTAGAGAAGCTTGGTATTATTGCTCGGGTGAGACTTACCACAGTTTGATATCAAATGTACTTTTATTGGATATCTATTTTCAATAAAATTGTCAATTTGTTGTTCATATAATTTATTTTCCTTAGAAAAACAAGAAGACCCTGAAAGAGGATCAGTTGGATGAGAGGGATTCTTTAGTACACTTAACTTCATGTGAATTTAGTACACTTAAATTCAAAACCTCAACAATTATTTCGTTTCATGTTTTCTCTGCACGAGAGAGAGAGAGAGAGAGAGAGAGAGAGAGAGAGAGAGAGAGAGAGAGAGAGAGAGTTGCAGTAGATGTGGCATTAAGGACATGAAATGTTGCATGTACTTTGTTGCTTGTAGTGCACAGTTGCTGACATATACCAGTTGAATTCAGTGTGTACTTATGACATGCATTCTCACATAAATAAATTTTGCTGCTGAAGAATTAAAGTTCGTTTTCTATTTTTTTTCTGAACTTTCTTGTTGCTTTCATCTTCTGATCGGGTACTTTGAATTCAGGATAGCGTTGGGCGGTATTATTGCATTGGGCTAAAACGGGCTAATGAAATGATTGGAACCACCACTGAGGAACTTGTCCTTAAGGCAAAGCAGGGTGGTGGTGGTGGTGGTGGTCCTTGATGCTGTATCGCCAAAGTCGAGCTTCCGTTTCTTATACATAAGTACTTGTTTTTGCTGGATGTAGCTTCTGTTTCTTATATACAATTAGTACTTGTTTTTGCTGTGCTGGATGTATTAAATGCTGTTAGACGTATTTGCAGGGTGATTATTCTGCTTTGAAACACAGCCTACTGAGAGTTATCGCCTATGGGAGTGATTGTCTGTAATCGAGTTACGCCTATGGGAGTTGATTGTCTGTAATCGAGAACGTAACGAGTTCTGAACTGTTCCCTCCCTCCCTCCCTCTCTCCCTCTTGTGGACAAGAACAATCCTTCCCTCCAAGTTACAGGAAAGTATAAATCGAGAAACCCCCGCTTATGAAGAGGGACAAGAACGCTATCCATAAATTGTACACAGTTGGCAAAACGAAGATTGTTGATGGTTGTCATTCATCCATAAAGAATCTTGCATAGTGGATATCTTAAAATTGCCAAAGTCAATGGAGAACACCGTTCCGTAAAATCAAGTTTTACACCCTTCAATCTCAAGTTGCCACGGAATCATTTAACTTTTTTTATTTTTTTGCCAAATTTTAAAATCACCACCAGTCACTACTCTAGCGTACTTCTACTGGCTCAAGTGGATCCTCTTTCGCCTACACGTATGTTTGAAACTTTTTTTTTTTTTATCTATTTTTTTTCCGGTAAACCTTCGGTAAACTAACGTTCGTTTACCGGAAACAACACAGACATTCCTTTACCTTAAAAGGACGATCAAGTTTTACATTCTCAAATATAAATGATAGAATAATGCTAAGCGAAAATCAAAGCTCCTGAAGTAATGAAATTGTGGCCAGGGGTACTGCATATGATCCTCGTGCCAATTTTTTGGGCCGTCGTTGGTAGATCATAGCATGTTTAGGTAATTCAGAATTGAAGCATAGTTTTTCTCCGGGTCACGCGGTACTTTCCAAACTTGTGTTCACTGTTCACAGGATGTCATGATCATACAGGTTGTTGGGACTCGTCATAGGAAGAGGAGAAGTCGATTCTGTTAGCTGTGCAGTTGGCTGATATGGTATTATTGCGGTAATTAAAAGAAGTGGGAAATACAAGAGTAAAAGCAGCAACCACCAAAATAGCAAACTACCACGAGTATACTGAGCAAAACGCCAATGGTCTTCGGCCTGATGGCTTCTCCACTCATCTCAACTTTCAAGTATGGGATAGCATGAAACATCTGGAGTCGAATCCTCTTAACCCCAGTTGCTTAAAATTAATAAATAAATAACTACACACACACACACATATATATATATATAAAGAAATACATGTCGGCTCCAATTGTTGAAAACCTTGACTCCCTTTGGAAGCAAAATCCAAACCAAAAAGAAGACAACGAATCACGACACCGACGCAAGGCAAGCAGCTACTAGCTAGCTTTCCTAAACTCAAAACAACTGCTACGTCGACAAACTTCATTGACCAAATATGATAAGCCAGCCCTTGACCAACATCTACACCACAAAAAATAAAACTAAAAAACCTTGTAAAATCCAGAATCCACTCTGTAGTCTGTATTCTCTAGTCGTTTGTCATAACCATGATCACCTCTGGAGCATATTTCAATATTTCATAGAATAAAGGAATTCTCAAATTTGAGTAAGGACATCAGACAAGTTTTCATTTGGCCGGCTTAACATCAACCATCTTTCTCCATGTTTTTGCCTCCACATGATCTCTTCCGTTTCCTGCTCCTGCTTCTCACAGAATTTTCGCCATCTTTCTTTTCCTGTATTGAAACTCCACTTAATAGCACCAAGATACATAAAATATTAAGAAGGTAGCATTTTACTTCAGCACAGAACAATTAAATTGTATAATCATTTTACTTGAGCCTCTCTTAACTGTAATTCAAAAAATTACAGATTTTGAACATAAAAAAAATTATAACGAAAAGGAAAAGATTAAAACAAAATATTATAGAGCATTACAAAAACTGCATGGAAAAGCTCACCTTCTCCAGAACCAATTTTGGTTTTTCACGGCTCTTTTTCCTACATGAAAGTGGGTTTGGACCCTGCACAGTTTCAAACCATGAGCATTAAAGATAGTCAACTTAAGAAAAACAGCTTCTAATAGCAATGATAGCACTGCACCACAATAAATTCAAATTCAAATTCTACTTTCAAAATTAATGTCAAACGAAACAGAATGAGTTGTGATAGTTAATGATGACGCACGGGAACATTAAAACACTTCTATCAAGATCTTTTTTACTTGACTTTTTTTTTTTTTTATAAGCAAAGAGCTGATATACGTACACCATTACATATCATTGGAATAAAGTTCTATAAACATTGTGCATTCTCTATTTCCAAGTTACCCCAGAACTTTTCTGTTAAGATGTCCTAAATACAATTCAATTTTGAGAAGCTGAAAGAAGTTGAAGACCAAGGTTGGATATTGCATTAGAACAAGCAGTAATTAGCATATAATCACTATCTGTTATTTAAGCTTTGTATTAGAACAAAGGCTATATACGTTTTTCCCTTTCTTTTTCCAATTCCAACACAGATCTGCTTTTAGTCAAAACCGCAAAGTAAATTGTCATGTTATTAGCTAAATTAAACTATTATTTCGATAAGTAATTAGCTTAATTAAACTACACTGCGCACAAGGTCTAAGTGTGAGCATTACCACTCTGAATAATTAATGGTGGCAGATGCTCATCAGGTACAGACACAACATATACTCTACCTCACCATATCAAACGGTCTGTCTTCAGTTAAGCACTGAATACGAACCCTCCATATCAAAACCATAAACTCCCTGCAACAACCTTCTTCAAAATCTCCATATGGGAAGTTTTAAATGCAAAATTAAGTTTGAGATGTCTCCATATCAAAACCATAAACTCCCTGCAACAACCTTCTTCAAAATCTCCATATGGGAAGTTTTAAATGCAAAATTAAGTTTGAGATGTACAAACAAGGTTAAACAGCAAGAGGAGAAAAGAAGGAGGGGGGGGGGGGGGGGGAGTAAGTTATATAACCTTTGCCTTCTTTCTCTTAAATTGAACTCTGTCCTTCATGCTCGTTGCCTTACGGGCAGTTGGTGTTTTCCTTTCATCCTGTATCCCTATTTTTTGATCTACAAAATCTTCATTTTCACCGGAAGAATTATTTGCTTCCTCGTCAACAGACCTATTCCTTGACCGTTTCTGTAACATCTTGCGATCCAACGCAGTCATATGCAAGCGTGCTTCTTCAGAAGTTTTGACAAACTGGCGTTGAAATGCAGATGGAGACTCAAGGAAAAGGGAATTTCTTAAACCAAAAATGATGGGGACACCTGGAATCTGCAAGTGAATAAACAGATTAGTAATAATAAATGCCTGTCAAAGAGAACAATTTGCCATTTGTTGTGCACAACAAATTAAAGCATTAGAAGAATTATAACTCAAAACACGAAGTACCCTAAGGCTATCCCATCCAGAAGAAAAGAAAATATTAACCTCCTGAAACTTCTTCCGAAGATCAGTATCCTGAGTAGCAACAAAGAAGTGCTCAGGATTATTCTGCCCAATAACATCCTTGATGCAAGCATCAGCACTCTTGTTTTTCTCATGATCACAACTGTCGTAGAAAATTGATCCCAAGTAACAAAAAAGAAAACCAAAAATGCTGTGAGATTTGGGGTTCTTTAATGCCATAGAATATAGAATTAGTTAGACCTTCGAAAAATTAGAGAGAGAGAGAGAGAAGGGTTGGGGGGGGGGGGGGGGATCTGACCTGGCAGTAAAGAGCTGATGAGCAGCCTCAAGGGCTTGAAAGTAGGAAGTGCCAAGCCTTTTCAACTCAGCAAGAACACATCTAAAATAAAATATTGCAGAGCACCAAAAATGGGATCAGTTCCAGAAAGAATATAGATAAAACAAAGAATGCTTCATCAAACATACTTGAATAACAAGTGAAAAATAAGAGAGGTCTCTCTCTCTCCCCCCAGAAGAGCTTCAACTTCTCTCAAAAACCCACCACCCCACCCCACTCCAGGAGGAAGAAGGCTTAACCATCCCTCCCATTCCCCTCCTTCCCCCTTTCCACCTCATCTGGAATCTGGATCTCCTCTGATTTTCTCCATTTGCTCCTTCATTTCCGTCCTCTTCCCCCTCATTTTGTTCAAGCTTTAAAGCTTAGATCTACCACTCTCCAGTTGGCTTCAACCACCATGTGCCCCACACATGGATTCCTCATCTGCCAAAACTCATCAACTACCCTAGTCACCCAACTATGGCATGAAACAACCAAAGTGTGACCACTGCATTATGCCACTGTCTTTTTTTGAACATCTAAGCCTCCTCTGCTTGCTCTGTTAAGTCCTGGCATGTTTAAAAGTAATTGAGTTCCATTTTCCTTCCCCTTTTGCCAGACGTACAAACTCCCAATCTGTCGCAGTCTAACCACCCACAATTGCCACAACCCCATCGTTGGTCTGATTATCCACTGATCTACCACCTACCACTATTAGACCAACATTTAGACTAACACATGGGCCTGGAGGCTCCTCAGTGGCTTCGCTTCCCTCTTTAAAATAGCCCTCTACCTTCTCTTTTGCTGGTAACCAATTGATTCTTTTCTTTTTTCTTTTTTTTCTTTCCTTTTTTTTTTTTTGAGGATATAGAAGACGATGGTGTAAAAGCTCTCCTGGAAACTCTGAAACAATCAAGTGCAACATATCATTATCCATTGTGGCCCTCAACAGTGCTACAATCCATTAATTGGATTGCAAAAAAACCCAACCTTTATGGCAGTTCCCTCTTGGATTTTATTGAAGAACATCAGTCTAGACCAAACCTTTGATCCTATTGTTGTCCCTTTTCAATTTAATTTCGGTGTGTATTTATTATAAGTGAGCATTTGTAGGGACTTCCCACCCCTTTTTATTATATCATTTTATCTACTTTAATAAAATATCGCAAACAAAAAATAAAAAATAAGAGGGAAAGGAAAGGGACCTGGTGGTGAAGAGTTTAACAGGAGCAGCAGAAAGGATGTTGGAAATGGCAGTGTCGGCAGGTTTGATGGTATTGGTGATTAGGTGGTGCACAAACGTACCATCGCATAAGACCTTGAAGGGCTGTCTGAGCCCAAAGCATGAAGTGTAGAACCTCACACTCTTCCTATGACACTTCTGCCTTTTCACCCTCATCTAAAAAATCAATTTAAAAAACAAAAAAAACAAAGGAAATCGAATATTAACACATGCAATTATAAACTAGCCTATAACCCGCACTGTGGGAGCTTGCATTATCCTAATCTACATTAATTGATTTACTGTCTCTTGATTTATAATGTAACGCCCGTACCCAAAGGGTAAGGGAGTGAGTTCCTACCGCTTAACATTAGAACAATACAACAATAAACTCCAAACGATAAAGGGAAGGGTTCTATAACATGTAAAACTTCGTTGCTTACTAAGTTGTTGATAACTTGCCCAATTATCTCCATTATTATATCTCGTATGTAAACACAAGCCAGTTACATAATGCAGAAACAGAAAATTCTCAAGAAAAAGGGCAATTCTGTTTTCATAAGCATTTCATTACAATAATAATATATATAAAAGACCTAAGAGTTTACTAAACAACATCAGAAATAGAAACAGATGCCATGTTTACCCCGTGCTAGGGTTGTGCATATCTGTGATTAGACAAGCTGAACCTAACGCAATGTTTTGTCACCAAAGTGAGCGCACTCAAAACAAAGGCCATGTTTATCCCCATGGCAGGGTTGCGCATTCTGCAGATAGCCAAGCAGAACATAAATCACCTTGTCACCAAAGTGATCGCACTCATAACAGAGGCTACTATTATATCCCGTGGCGGGACTAGAAATTAGAGACCACTATTACATGTCGTAGCAGAGCCAAAAATTAGAGCAAAACAAAATCTTATGCCTCAGGATTTTCAGATACAATAAAATAACAAAAATAGTATTTTTTTTTTTTTTGTTGGCACCGGGTGTCCAGGAACAACATTCCGACTAATCATATCATATCAAAATTTCAGATTTCTTATTCATACTTTACGCAATAGAGAAAACAAAGTACAAAAAATTCTCACATCTACACCTGTCACGATAAAATGTCAGATTTTCATGTTCAGATACAAAAACTAGTGCATAAAATAACCAAGGCTGCTTTCATAACAAAATATACATGTTTTTCACAAAATCAAAATCGATCTCAATATGTTTTAGGCAAAGTCTAGCATAAGAGCAATGCTTACCTGACTTTTGGAATATACTATCTAAGCTTTGAACTTGAACAGAACTAGTATCACGACCTAATACAGAAAAATATCATCAACATTAATAACTCATGTCAGTACAAAACCAACCTAACAAAATTCTATAACCCGAATGATAGCTCAATAAGAGCCAGAATCCACTCCTTTAACCAATTATAATTAATATTGGCGCTCCAAACATACACCTTAAATTTCCGACTACTAGAGGCTTGCACGGCCAAATTGTTCATTTCATTTCAGCACAACAATAGCAAATGACCCAACAGAATCATTCTCCCTCTGTTGGGATAACCTTGCAACCGACCTCTAATACCTCAACTTACCACCAATCAACCAACAACAATAACAAAACCAACAGCACATTCAACTCCACTACACCCTCCAAGAACAGTCTAATTAATCAACAAACCCTAAACTAACCACAGTTGAAGATGACAAGTAAAACGGGTAAAGAGGATACCTCACCAGACCTGAAGCGGTGTTCGACTGGACTCGGTGATGGAACGGCACGAATTGAATGGTGACGTGTGGCTGGACTTGTGGCGCGGTAGCCTCCACTGGTTGCGGTGGCTGGCTTGCAAGGAGAGAGAGAGAGAGAGAGAGAGAGAGACAGAGAGGAGACTGAGAGACTCGTGCGACGTCGTGAGTGGCGGAGGAGCTGGGCGACGTGTATGAGTCACGCTAGCTCCGATGGCCTTCTTTGGTCACCGAGTTCAGCCCAACACTGAGACACTGTGATACGCCGACAGAGAGTTAGAGAGAGAGAGAAACGGCAAGAGAGTGAAGGAGATTGAGTAACTTGCCGGTATCAGAAATCGAGAGCGGGAAGCGGCGGCGCTGGACGTTCCACAGTGAGCGAAGGTGCCAGAGGAGATAAAAGAGAGAGTGTCAGGCGAGGGGAAACAAGGGCTTGGTGCGGCGGAGCTTCACGGTGGCGGCCGTCGGAAATGTGTAAAGCGACTCGGCACGAACCTAGATGTACGGCGTGGAGCTGGGCACGGCGGCGACCGGCAGTCACAGAGGAGAGGGAAACGGGCAGAGAGAGAGAGAGAGAGAGGGAGAGACGTGAAGGGGGGGTTCGCAGGGGGAGAGAAAAGAAAGACGTCGGCTTAGGGAGCTGGGAAAAAATACTATTAGTTTTTTAATATTATTATTATTTTAAAATTCTAAAAAGTTGATTCGTTAATTATATTTTATAGATGAATTTAAAAAATTTATAATAATAAAAGTAAATGAAACACTTTTACAATTTGAAAGTGTAAACCTAAACCTAGGACTATTCATAGACCCGACCCGGTATCAAGATATTCCGACCCGGACCGATTTAGGTGTCTTCCGCTCACCCGTTACCCGTTAACCGACCCTACAATGTTTTCAGAATAGTGTTCCGACCCGGTTTTTTTTTTTCCTTCTGAGGTGGGGGCCACGTATGTGTAAATATTTATATTATACATGTTCCCACATGCAACGTTGATTATTTAATTGTGATCCCCTGCATATTCTCAAGTACGGTATGTTTCTTTCGAGGCAAAGCTTTGCGAGCCTTAGTTCAATGGAGTCTTTCTCTTTGTCAATGGTGGTATCACTTGCATGCAGTTCCTTAACTTCTTCAAGTTCTTCCAGTGAAAAACCAGACAGTTCTGCATCGTAAAGGGATGGGTCGATATGCAGAGAAGAACTCCATGGATGGGCTCAAAGCTTTCCAGCAGCATGTGGACTTCACTAACTCTTGGGACGATCACAGGCACTGCTCCATAGCTAACGATGAGATCTCGATGATATTCTCCTGTTCATATATATATATATATCACCAAACTCAAACCAAAGAAAGACACACAGAATCTTTCGGATCCACCCACCAACAAACTCAAACCAAATCCCAACAATCCCCTACAAACAGCATGCTGAAACAAAAGACCAAAATCTTCTGATTCAAGAAACTTTTATTGCCACGCCAATTATAAGTATGTTTTTCTGGGTTCAGTTCAGGACCACAAAATTGCATAAAAGATTAACATGAAACATACTGTTTTTGAAGTGCTTTTGATTTAAAGTATGATTGTTGATGCTAACAACGCTCGCATCCTCATTTCTTTTGGGTGGGTCCTTTTTTGCTGCTTAAGATCTCATATTCGAATTCTTGATGACTTTCTTCCAAGTCCTTCGTAACTTGACTTCATAAGTTGATCTCAAAGTCATGCCAGGCTAGTATTTATAGGACTTTTTTGGTGTTTTTGTCTTCATATTCTACTTCTTAATTAATGAAGCCATAGCTATACAAGCTTGATCTTGTACGTACATAGAATTTAATGCTCAGAAAGAATATTGGGAGCCGGATTTGGTCGGTTATTGCAGTGAGGAGAGAACTTTAATTTGGTACGTGATATGAAAAACATGTAGGTAAATGTTTATAAACCTGGACCTTAGATGTTAACTCCCAGAAAAGAATTTGAAGGAATCCTGCACCTTAGATGTTAGATTTACAAGAAAGTCTCAACCTTCAACATCATTCAGATGAAATTGGATCTGTCCCAATAACATCAATTAGCTTCCAGGTAATTAATTATAGGCAGGGTTATACATAGATGAGAAGCCTTTGGAGGCCAAAGCTGAGTATGCTTCTGGTTTGGAGAAATCAATTCCCCAACCAATTCCTTTCCATGATACTAACAAATGAGAAAGAAAATACACGTTCTACTCTCTAAATATGGCACAAAAAGCTAAAGCTAAAAGCAAGAAAACATTCAACTTGTCCTGTTGTGTCATCACTTACATTAACTAACTTTTTATTACATCGTAATTAGGTTTTCAAAGACATTTCCTCAAACAGGGGATATACTAAATGGAGAAACTCATAATTTCATAAATGAGAGAGAGAGAGAGAACAAATTCCCTTTTTCTGAATAAGAAACAAAAAATATCTAGATACATGTTCTTCATTATTTGTCAAAATGCCAAAAGAAACGGATTAAAAAGAAAAAAAAAAAAACATTTCTTATCAAGCTTCCTTTTCATAACCATACCTTTACATAAAGCCATACCATCTCACTTCCAGTGTTCTTCCATAGGCTTTGTTTTCCCAAGAAAATTAGTTTTTCCCCCGTGCAAAACATGGAAGTAGAAATCAGAAAATGGAGAATTTATCCATACGGATACTTTATAATAATCCATACTTTTCCTGTATGATGTTTTTCAATTCAGGGCGTGTAGTCTGTTCTTTTCTTTATGATCGTCTCTGTTATACACCCATTTTTCAATCCATTTTAAGGACCGAGACAACAACATTGCATCTAAAGAATGCCCAATGTAGAAAAGCATCCACCCATACTGCATACATGTACGAAATCACAATAACAAAGCAAGAGAGAGAGAGAGAGAGAGAGAGAGAGAGAGAGAGAGAGAGTAATACCTATAGATTATTCCCAAAATCAGGTGGAGACTAGAGGGAGACCTTCTGAGCAAGAGAGCAACGCCGACGGAGAGAATCAAAACTGTGTTTTGCTTGAACTGCTGCACATTTTGGGTGGAAACGGGTTACGGGTATTACCCGATAAAAATAGAAACGGTTACGGTATAACCCGTTTCCGATTTAGCCTGTAAACGGGTCGGTATTTCGGTTCGGGTCGGGTCGAAAAACGGCCGGGGTCTGCCAGACGGTTTATTTGTACAGTCCTACCTAAACCAGTGTCGTCTTGGTTCTTTTATTTCTAGGCGATTAGGGTAAAAGTTTAGGTGCGATTTAGATAGTAAGTTAGAATGAAAGTTGAATAAAATATTATTAGAATATTATTTTTTTAATATTATTATTTTTTTAAATTTAAAAAAATTAAATTGTTTATTATATTTTGTGTGAAAATTTAAAAAATTTATAATGATAAGATAAAATGAGATGTGATAAAATACTTTCACTATCTTACGAAGTTTTAGGCTTGGGGGTCTTAAAACAAGTTGGGCCGTTTAGATTTGGATGTTAAGAATATTTCATAATATTCGTAAATAATAATGAAACAATAGTTTTAGGGGCAACTAGGGTTGCACCTCCGCCGTGTCTTTGCTTATGCCACGTCAGCTGACTTATTATTTATTAAAAACAGAAGAATAAATGGGAAAATGAAATGAAATGAAATGGGTTTCCATTTCCGTGGGTTTCCATTTTTGGCTTCATCCCCAAACCGAGCTTCTCTTCTCCTTGTCTAGTCTGTGGCTAGGACATTCTTGCAAGAGCGAAAATGATTGTTACGGTCGCGTCGTGGGACAGTTCACATCTCTGAGTCGTGTTCGTCGTCGTGGGTGAGAGAGTGAGTGGTCGCGTTCATCGTTGTGGGGGAGAGAGCGACTGGTCCATCTTCATTTAAGGTATATTATCAAGTAGTTAGATCCAGTAGCTAGATCTGCTAAAATCTCAAAAATGACTCTACGTTGAACTAAAATTTTCATTTAAGTTGTTCCCAGTGAGAGAAGGAGGACACACGTTTGTTTGCTGTCAGTTTGCAGTACATTTTTCACAAATTGCAGAGCTTAGAAAAATTATTGGCTTTGAACCCTAGAAAAATTATTGGCTTAGAGATTTTGGTATCTCACTTCACTGGAAAGTGAGATACCAGAATGTCATTTGTTGTTGTCAAAGAACCGCAGAAGTAATTTGTTATCTAGTAGATAAGAATTATTCATATGTTTGAAAGGTGGAAACATGCATAACTAAATAATATACCTTAAATGAAGATGGACATGCATAACTATTGTTCTTGGAATGGAAAGATGTATGAGTCCATAAAGTGAATTTAGCAAAAGTAAGCATTTGAGTTTACAGAACTAAACAAGACATATACGGAACAAAATATAAGAGTCATCTTAACCTGTTTAACTGAGCAAGAAAACCTGCTGTTGCTGCTGAGAATTGGTTAATTTGGCTCGAGGTCATTGTAGACAAATGGCAGAGAAAAATAGGAAGAGCATTTGTTGAGGTCGCATGAAAACACGAAGGCTTATTTCTCTTCAAGATAATTTAGATATGACCCTAGATAATCCTACCTCATTATTAATTGAAATAGAAGTGTAGTTGAGTTGGATATGACTCTAGGTAAACTTGGTAATAAAGGTTCATGTAGCATGGCCCAGGTCTTTTGGCCAGAGTATATTGTGGTATTAATATATATTTTTAGAATAATCAGCTTTCTTGTTTTTTGATAGATCTGTTGCTTGGAAACCCCTTACTTGTCGTGCTATTGCAAACATCTTAGTGCTTGATGTCACTGAGGAAAAAATATACTTGCTTTCCATTCCACTATATACATTTGGCATCTTAGTTTTAAGCTTCCTTTGCTTGATGTATGTTGAAAATGACCAAGGATGCTGAATCGATTGACTTGTCTAGAAAGCAAACGCTGGCATCTTTATCTTTTATTTGTTAGTTCTGCTAAACCATTCTTAATTTAGTGAGAACCACAGAATTTAATTTCCATTCTTCACAACCCATTGCAATTGCATTATTTCTTTTTAATGTGTACCGTGCTACTCTTAAATAACGTGATTACTAAAATCAATAATCTAATTTGTTTGGAGGAATATCTATATTGGAAAACAGGCCAAGATACACTTCAATGGGATATTAATCATTCAAAGCTTATGCAACCCAACTCTAGTCTTTTCTTGTTGGAAAAGTCTAAACCTCCCCGGGGTGCATCCCCATTGCGTCCCCGTTGCCTACGTGACTTGAAAATGTAAACGAAGCCGTTTACATTTTAGAATCCCATCGGTCAAACTTTGGCTTTCCCTTCCCGCATGTGTTTTCTCTCATCTCTCTCTTCTCTCTTGTCCCTCTCATCTCTCTCTTCTCTCAACCCTCTCATCTCACACAAACCGAACCCTAACCCTCTCATCTCCCTCTCATCTCTTCTTTCTCATCATCCCTCTCATCTCTCTCTTCTCTCAACCCTCTCATCTCACATGAACCGAACCCTAACCCTCTCATCTCCCTCTCATCTCTCCTTTCTCATCATCCCCGTCATCCCAATCTAACCCACACGAACCCTAACCCAAAGAAGCCCTGAACCCACTCGCCCTCCCTCTCCCCGTCGTCCTCTCAGAGAACCCACTCAATCTTCACCCCGTGCTCTCCCCCAAACCTCCATCCTCGTCGTCTTCACCCCTGAGGCCGTGACGGGACACAAACCCACAACCCTCAAGGCACGAATCTTTGTTGGAGAACCCTCAAGGCACGAATTTTTGCTTTTCTTTCAAATGGTTTTGGTTTGTTTTAACGTTTTTCTATTTATTTATTTTTTTATCATTGGGTTTGATTGGATTGAGTTTTGGGTATTATTGGCGGACTGGGATCTTATAAGCTGATGTAGCTCTGTTTGATTGCTGAGAGAATGTGGGAAAGAGGGAAACAATTAGACTTGTGCATTTTGAATATTGTCGAATGCGCTACTTTGATTTCTTCGAGTCTAATGTTTGTGTTTTTATGGTTTGTTCACAGTAATTTTATTGAATATTATCTCGTTTATTTGTTCTGTTTGAGATGAGTGGTTTTAATACTTATTGCATTTGGCTGCTGGGAAAATTGGGGGAAAATGACGTTACATTACTCAAAAAAAAAAAAATAAAGAAGTGAAGGAAATGTAGGGTAGCAATGAAATTAGGGAGGTTTGGTAAAAGTAGGAAAATAAAAGCCCCTATCTACCATATGCCTTAAACTAATTCTTGATTTCTTTGTTTTTCCTTAGTTTTACTAGCAACAGCAAGGCTTCAAGGTTGTTGATTGGATTGTTTTTCCTTAGTTTTTCTGTTTAGTGATTATTGAATCTCAATTATAAATGTGCACTTGAATGGTCGTTCAGTTGTTGGTGAGATGTACATGAATTTTCACCAAAAAAAACAACTATGTTCAACAACCAAGTATTTCTAGTCATAGCACCTGGGTCTTTTATGTATTTCTGAAATTCGGGCCTCCAATGTGCTTGCTTGGTTAGTCAGATCCTGCCAAAAACATATAAGATTTTGGCAATGTGTATACTTAATATTTTTCTCGGGTGCCTAAACTCTCAAAGAGAACAAAAAATTATGTAAATGTACAAGAATTATGACAATGTGTATACAAAATGGGTTTACATTAGTGCTCATAGCAGGTTCTTTTTTTATCGCTATGATGTAGAACTATAATCCTCTTTCATTAACTTCCCTTCATTAAAAAAAGTTGAAAATTAAATACTAATTATATTATCAATAATACTTTCTAAACTTGCTGCTCTTCATTAATCTATCAAAACTTCCCGCTCTTCATTAATTATTCCATCATTATTCAACTGTTATTCAATTGTTTTATGAGGGTTCATCTTAGAATGTCAAAATCATCTTCATCATCTTTTCCCAAACGTAGTTTGGGAAAAGAATTGTGCTTCTGCGAGCTGGAAGCCACATTGAAATGGTCAACTACTACAAAAAACCCAAGAAGACCCTTCTTAGGGTGTTCAAAGTATAATACCCAGGTAACTACATTATTTGTTGCCTAAAATATTTTGGATATATAAGCATTAATAAACTGTACAGTTCCTATTTTCTAATATATGTATGAAATGAGCAGGGCTTAGCATATTGTAAGTTTTTCAAGTGGTTGGATGGTAATGAAGTGATTGAGCTACAAGTTCAAGAAAGAATTGATGAACTGTTAAAGAAAGAGAAAGATGTAGAGAACATACTTCAGATGCTGGAAAAGAGGGAGATTGAGCTCCATAAGATAGTGGATCGCCTCGAGAGGGTAAGCATGGTGTTGTCCAATAAAAGCGACGAAGTTACACAAAAGGATTGGTGCTTAATGCACAAGAAGCTAGAAGAATGGGGTTGTGCACGCTATTTTGGATTTACTGTTGTTTTGTATTTGCACATGCATTTTACCTAGTGTTATATAAGTGAATTTGGGATTGTTGTTAACTAGTGTTTTGTATTTTGTGGAATATTATCTTAGTTATGTAACTAGGATTCGATGAATGTAATTGAAGTCTGCTGGGTACTTGTTTCTATGGCAAAGAATAGAAAATATTTCTGCCCAAATGCTTGGTTGGAATGAAATTGATGGAAGAAACGTTATTGATATATGGTGTTGTTAATGTATCATTATTTCTTTTATTTTGTGATGGAAATTATAGGGAATTGAGATGTTCTTTTTGGTAGGCTGTCGAATGCATTATCTTATGTTATATAGTGCTTGAATTGGTCTATGGTAATGATTCCAGCTGCTTCTCTTTTGTAGCAGCAATTTAGTCTATCTTATATAGTTGTTGAGGGATGTCTAAAGTTTTGATAGAATAATTCTTCCTTGAAGTTTACCACAACAGGTGTACCTCATTGAACATCAATAAACTGCTGCACGTAAAATCAGTTCATACCTATGGATAGAATAGCTTTATTTCCCCTTTCAAGGATACATACGACTAACTAATTAACCAATTTTGTGGTAGTCATAAATCAAATAGTACTGCAAAACCAAATGAACTACTGCACGTAAATGTCTCGGTAATTAACTGCTGCACGTAAACTCCTACTTTATTTCCCATGAAAATGGATAGTGGACATAATTAACTGCTGCACGTTCCTAAATATTCACCTGATTCACAAGAAAATGGATAGTGGACATAACTGAATGTTAAACCCTAACAATGTATTGGAATAACAATACTCAATTCACTCCAAAACCTTCAATCTTACAGTCTTGAACTTGACACAAAAGTTCATGAAGGGATATGAAGAAAGCATCATCCACTCATTTCTCTCAGCTTAGCCGTGCTCAGTGGCTTTTCAGTGGATCCTGGAGGAACATCTCCCTTAAAGATATCATTGCCAGTCAAGTTCAAACACCTATAAAAAAAACTTCCAAGTTCAAACCATTAGCCTACAGATAAGTATAAAAGTTTAGCGGAATTGCACAACTGGAAGGCTACATCACCTTCATACTTTGTGCCTGAATATGTTATTGATAAACATCATCATAAAAGCTAGAAGAAAACAAAAAATATTAGACAGAACACTTGATGTAGCCTTGCATCCATTCAAAGTGGTGCTAGAAAGAACCATGGAAATGATGCAATTTGGCAATAATTTGGATAGGATGACAAAAAATGAACCTAAAAGGGAAGAAAGAAATGCCAGTTAGGAAATCAAGTGATTATGATAAAGAAAAGGTGTTCAAGTATAACTTTGAACTACTTTAATACATTTCTTACATCCCTTGAAATAATGCATAACTCAAAAGGATTCATGGTGGTTATCATATGATTGCAATTGAAATTATTATCAAAGGATGCCATTCTGACCTCATAAGCTTGGAATTCAGCTTAATTTGAATTCAAAACATTTGCAATTTAGGAATGCCTAAAATTTGACACTTCATAACTCAAAATCAGACCCATCCCATAAAGTTATCCCGCATGGTGTATTAGAAAAGGTGATAGCAGTTAGCACAACCATATATGTCTTTTCCACCAAATACTTAACTATAAATACAATAAAATATTCTCTTGCATGCCAAAAAGAGTAATTCCATTCACAAACATGCTGAAAGTCCAACCATTATAAGTAAGAAGGAGAATAGCCAACATGATGGATTTCTGATGCAAGATGCTCATATTTTACAGTGAATGCAAAGAGATAAAGGAAATACCTGATAAGTACGCAGCCCTGAATATGTTATGATTAGCAGCATCGTATTCTGATGCAGCATCTTCATTTTTTCCAGCATCTGGTCGACTACCAGTGATTTCTTTCAATTTATACCCGAAACATAGTGCACAATATCCGGTTGTAACTCCTTCACAAACAAAAAACAAAGACACAACAAAGTGCACAATTCAAACTCCTTAATACACAATAATGTCTAAATCGACAAATGGTAGTTAATAAAGTGCCTCAAGTCTAAGCTGGTCTGCAAATCTATATCCTCAATCGGAATAGCCTCAAATACACAAAATATATTAAATCTGTTGAACCTAAGGTTTCAAGTTTTGTATAATTATATATCTACACATAGATTTTGATGATAACAAATGAATTCAAAGAATAAAGGAGTCTCAATCTTAAGTTGTCTACACTATGAAGTCAAGCACATCAAGGGAACAAGCATGAATAACTTTCTAACTACAATACTTATACATCTTATTTTTTTGTAACTTACAACTTTTCAAGATGCGGACAATTTACACATCAATTAAAGATATTTCCCCAGCCATAAAGAACTGGAAAATTAAAATGATTGTAACAGAAAAATCTCTTAAACGAACTGGATAACACTCACCAGTGAAATACCAAAATTTGACATTGATCAATTATGAGATTTAATATCTATTTTTATGATTACTCATTTGTTCAAAAAATTAAATTATAGAATAAATCAATTATATTTTCTATTATTAATTTTTTGTCTTATATCTAATTCCATTTTATTTTGAAATTTTAATTTCTTTTTAAAAAAAAACATATTTTTCAAAATCATTTTTTAAAAAAAAAAAAATTATTATAAAAAATTGCCACTTACATTTTTTCATATGATATAAGGAAATCGTGTTCAAGCAACCCTATTTGGTAAAGATATTGATTCAAGAAATGACTCTTTGCATATCTTCTGGTCATGTTATATCGCAAATACATTTGTTAAGTCATTATCCTAAGTACAGAACTGAAGCATACGAATTTCAATGGACTCGAAATTCCAAAACAATCATTAAAGAAGTACCAGAGACTGAAGCACATTTAAAACTACCAAAGTAAAACTTCATCTCTATTGATCAATTGGATCCATACAGAGACTCGATTGCAAAAATAGATAAATTATAATTTATTTTAAAATTTTTATTGACAACAAATTAACAATTTAAATCTTTTTAATAAGATCTCTTAGCAGTTGCCATTCATATCAAGCCATCTAGAGAGATAATATTAACAAATGGACCAACTGTTATTCAAAAAATCTATGTTATAGATCAAAGATAAAAAAAAAAATTCCTTATTTTTATTTTTTCAAAATTATTTTCTGATCTGACTTTAATAAATCTAGTAATAATTCTTTTGTTTCAAATGTTATAGCTTAAATCTAGTCAGCTTAACTATGTGTGGACGGTTTGTGAAAGATGAATGCCAAAAAATTTCAGAAATAATTGAAACAAAACCAATTATACTTGCAACAAAATTAAAAGTTCGTTCCTACAATAGTACTTTTAATGATTATCATTCTTAAATATTTTTATAAATAATATATTTTTGAAATACTAATGATGAATATTTATAATATAGGTTTGTCCCTATCATCATGACCAGCAAGTGTTTTTACAATCAATCATCTTCTTCCTGAAGCAGAGTAATTGCAAAAATAGTAATTCATATTTAAACAATTTTTCATTAATTTATTTTTTTAAAAGTTTCTAACCTATATTTCCCTTTTATTGATAGATTAATAAAGACAAAATTATATTGATATTTATTCATGTTAAATATTTCTCATATACACATATTCAATATTTAAACTATTTCTTTTTTTTTTCCCTCTTATTAATTTACATTTTCTTTTCAAATTTTAAGGGCAATAATTAATGATGCAATACATGAAAGTATTATTGCAAAATCGTTAAAATATCCACATACATCTTTATCATCTGTTGGTCTGTGAGAAATAACGAAAAATTGTAATGTTGCTGCATTGATGAAAAGTTTACAACCAATGGGGTTAAAATATTTTTTTCCTACCAATTTCAAATTCATGTTCATGCACATTACCCAATACATTGTTTGTTACATGGCATAGAAAGTAAAATTCTGGATTAAGGCAAAAATAAACATTATCAATTTGTGCCAAATATTTTTTTACATCTCGTGCATCAATTGTAACAAGGGAACTAGACATGACCATAACGAAAGTTTCCTCTGTTATCACTGCAAACATCAAAGTGTTTATCAACCATGGTATGTATTTTCAAATTTTATCACTTAATAATTCATCCCAAAAATTCCTCATATACAATTTTTACCAATCTTAACAAAAAACAATGCTCTCATTATTTGTAGCTGTCGAGCATATGTTGAACTTGATGACGGGACGAGAAAATTAGCTGCTATCATGTTTGGCGAAATTGCTGAGGAGGCTTTAGGTTATTCAGCAATTGATTTCATGAATCATATTGGAGAGGTAAATTCTTTCATTTCTACTGTTTTTTCCTTTAACACAAAAAAAAAAAAAAATAGTTAAAAATACTTTTAGAAATTTTCTATATTATATATAAAACACTTCAACTTTAAATTATAATAACAAAAATGCTTTTTAAACAAAAAATTCTACAAAATTTATTCTTTAATTCATTTTTATATTATGACATTAAAACATACTAATTACAAGTAATAACTTCTATTCTCAAAGGTAAAAGTTCTAATAATGTCATAAAATTTCATACCAAAAATTTATGTTATTTTTTAATTCTCATTTTTTTGTATATAAATTATTTACATATTTATTCATCATCTAGTCCCATTAAATATTTAACATATAGGAGCATTTACTGTTTATTGAGAATGTAACATTACAAGCTTTAGAAAAATAGTGAATGATTCAACTTGCTGCAGATCCAGATATATTCAATCAACAACAACACAAAAACTTTAATGTTATCTCTATTGGTCCTGTCCAATATGACCTAGAACTACAATGATCATGGAAAAAAAAAAGACAAATTTCAGTTTGTATTTTTTTATTTTTTGTTTAAATTTGCACTGAACAAATTTTTGTAAAAGATAACCAAAAAACCCAACTAAGCAAACATGCATAGCACGTTTCCCCTCCACTAGTATATGTATATAATCAATCACTATATTTCTTTGGAGGAATATCTATATCTGTTGTATTTCCTTGCTCCCTTATTTGCATTTTTACTCTTCAGATCCAGTATTTGCATTTGGCTCCCTCTCAACATGGGAAATGGGAAATAACAACTATCTACGCTAACGCCATGTAGCTTAAATCCGTCATCTGCGGTATGTTATATCATTTAATATATCATTAACATTGGAATGTGTTGAATTGATATTTATTTCCAAAATACATCAATAACTTTATCCAATAACATGTTAGGACATACCATCAACATGTCCAAGCATTCCAAATTACATGCATGGTTACTATGGACAAGTGCCTGCCTGCATGGTCATTGGGATTTCTGCCAAATGCTGGTTACCCATTTCTGCATAACATGGAACCTCCAACTCCTCTCATCAATACAAGCTCCACTGCATGCATACTAGTTGGGTTAAATTCTAATAGATCCGGTGGTGGGGAAACTGAAGCGCCATGTACATCCTTTACAGTTGAAGAAATTAATGAGGATAGATCAAATCCACAAGAAAGCAAGGATTGTAGTGCCGAGACATCTCAGAATGTTGAAATTGATGGTGATGATATGAATGAGGAGCCAAATAAGGGGATGGAGTTTAATTCTCTTGAAGATTTAGTAAGTTATTATAAGGATTATGGTAAGAAGTGCGGGTTTGGGGTGATGACAAAAAGGATTGAGAGGGATGAAGATGAAACTGTTAAGTATTTCACCATTGTTTGTGCTCATGGTGGAAAGGCCCATAATAGAACTTTCAATGTCGTCAACCCACCTCTGATAGGAAAGACAGAATATAAGGTAAAGATTAATGCCTTGAAATCTGATGGAAAACTTCGATTAAATACGGTTCATAACATCCATAACCACCACCTTAGTCCAAAGAAATCTCACTTCTTTTGATGTAATAGAGAGGTGAGTGACACCGTAAAAAAAGTTTTATATACAAATGATATGGCTGGTGTCTGAATGAACAAGAGATTTGAATCTCTAGTTGTTGGTGTGGGTGGGTTTGAGAACCTCTCGTTTTTGGAAAATGATTATCATAATTACATCAACAATGCAAGACATCTACAACTTGGCACAGGTAGTGCTGGTGCACTTTAAGAGTATTTTTATAGGATGCAATATAAAAATCATGGGCTCTTTGCATTGATGGATTTAGATGATGACGGGAGGTTAAAGAATATCTTCTGGGTAGACCCCTGTGGTAGAGCAGCCTACCAATATTTCGGTGACGTGGTCACATTCAATACCACATACCTGGCAAATATATATGGGATACCGTTTGCACCATTTGTTGGTGTAAACCACCACATGCAGTCAATTCTCATGGGAGCAGGCTTGATTTTCAGTGAGGATATGGAGACCTTTGTGTGGTTATTCCAGACTTGGTTACAGTGTATAGATGGTATAGCTCCTAAAACTATTATCACTGACCAAGATAGAGCGATGAAAAATGTAATTGGTATTGTCTTCCAAAATACCCGACATAGATTTTGCCTATGGCATATACTGAAGAAAGTGCCATAAAAGCTTGGCTCCTATGGTTCCTACAGACTAAGATGAAAAATACATTGATAAAATGTGTGTATGATAGCTAAAGTGTTGATGAGTTTGAGACAAGTTGGGTTCAGTTAATTACCACGTACAATTTGCATGAAAATGCCTGGTTACAAAGTCTATACACTAAGCATAAGCATTGGGTTCCAGCATTCTTGAAAAGCTACTTTTGGACTGGAATGAGCACAACACAGCGGAGTGAGAGCATGAATGCATTTTTTTTACGGGTATGTTAATGCTACGATAAACTTGAAAGAGTTTATCGACTAGTTTGATAACTCATTGAAAAAAAAAATTGAGAATAAAAATGCCACGAACTTCTACTCATTTAGTGTCACAACCCCCTGGAATCTAAATCTCCAATTGAGAAGAGGTTTCAGAATTTATACACAAATTCTAAATTCAAGGAAGTACAACAGCAAGTTATCAGAATGATTGATATGAATCCAAAGTTATATAAGAGTGATGGTTCAATAAAGACTTATCTGGTAAAAGATGAAGTTCATTTGGCAGAGTTTACTAAGTTAGTTACATATTCAGTGGACTTTAGTGAAGAAGATTCAGTTGCAAAGTGTTCTTGTGGATCATTCCAGATGAGGGGGATATTGTGTAGGCACATCTTAGCCGTATTCAGATGTAACGAGATTAAATTTTTGCCAGATAATTACACTTTAGATTGATGGAGAAAGAATATCAAACGACGATACACGTTGATCCACAGTAACTATGATGCGATGGGTTGGTGGCCTGGGCGATGGGCATGCATGGCCCAAGTTGATGGACTAAGCGCTGGGGCTGCAAGGCACTGGCTGGAGCTGTGCCTTGGATGGCATGCCATTGGCCTTGCCCGCAAGGCACATGCTGGAGTCGTGCGCTGGATGGCGTGCCTATGAGGACATGCCACTAACCTCGCTGAATGGTGCTGGGGCGCGCATGCTCGTAGGCGCACGCACAAGGGAATGCGCAAGCCTACACGTAGGGACTGCGCACGACCAGTAGCCTCCATGGATGCCTACTGTGTGTTTGGGTATGAGCCAAGGCATGCATGCAGGCTAGCCATGTGATTGTCCTGGCCCTCCAAGAGCTGTGTTGAAGTGTGGTCCCGGACAATCCTCTTAGGGGTTGTGACATTCCCCCTCCCTTCAAGCACATTCTTGCCCTCAAGGATCAAGTGTGGATACCTCGGCACCATATCATCATAGTCCTCCCAAGAAGCCTCCTCTCTCAACACTCCTTGCCATTGGATCAAGACTACTTTCCTCATTTTCCTCGCTCGGGTCACTACCCTATATTCAAGAACCGCTATAGGTTGCAAGAGCATCATTCCCTCATCATCAAAGTTAGGAAGCTCTTCCACTATAAGACTTATGTCTCCAATTCTCTTCTTCAACAAGGTCACATGAAATACTGGATGTAGTTTAGATGATGAAGTTCTAATTTATCGGCTACCTCTCCCAACCTCTCCAAACCTCTCCAACACCTTAAAGGGCTCATAGTACTTTTTAAAAAGTTTCATACTCATCTTTTTCCTTAAGGTCTTTTGGCCAAACGGTTGTACCTTTAAGTAGACATAGTCGCCTATCTCAAACACAGCCACCCATCTTCCTTCATCATAATATTTCTTCATCTCTCAAGGATATCGTTACAAGAATAATAATAATTGTCTTCATATTATTTCTCATAATGAATCATATTGAATAATAATTTTTAAACTAATATTATTTTAATTTGAAAATAATAATTCTTTTTTAAATTCAAATTTATAGTCTATTTTCACATTTTATCATTCCAATCATAATTATATCCATGTAGTTTTTTGAGATAATTAAAAATAATATTATTTTGTTTTTTCATTTATAATAAAATTGTTATTATTATTATTATTATTATTATTATTTACATGTCTGATTAGTCTTATAATGAGTGAAGCAATGCATGTTCTATTATGATTTCAATATTATGAGTTCTAAATATTTGATTTGTTACGTGTTCAATAATTTCACATTTTTTATTTCTTTCCTTTTTTTGGAGTATAATTATAATCATTTGTAAAATTTGTTCTATAAATTTATAATCATCTATACATTTATCATATTTATTGTTCTAATTATACATCTTAAAATTTATATTTATCATATAAAATATACAATAGCATTTTAAACTGAAAATACAACTTAGGCTCTACCTATTTACAAAGTAAATCGTCAAAAAATAAAAATTGAGTTAGTGAATTGCAAAGTGTTAATCAAAATTTCCTACAAAGATAAAATTACGAAATTGTCATCGAAGTGACGACCAAACACCCCTATTTACTCGTGGTTGTGTTCTTGGCCGAAGAGCCCCAAGAAGTCAGTGGTTGAAATGAGCTTCCAGGATCTCCAGAGTGGCGCCAAGCCGTCTCCTTCCTCATCGGTAGGCGTTCGTTCCCGTAGCCAGAGTCCCTCGCAGGCCGTCGCTGCGGGCATTTTCCAGATCAACACTGCAATCGCTGCTTTTCATCGACTCGTCGATGCCATCGGAACCGCCAAGGACACTTCCGATCACCGTCAAAAGCTGTCTCTATTCTTCTCTATTTCTATTTCTCTCCCTTTTCTCTTTCTCCAATTAATTTATATGAATTCTGAATTTGGCAGCCATAACACGAGGCAGCGGATACTGCACTTGGTTAAAGATACTTCTGCTAAGCTCAAGGCCTTGACCGATTCCGATCGGGACACCTCCGTCAACGTATGTCTCTCTCTTATAATCGCTTGTCCTAAAGGCTTAGATGATGTTATTGATAAATTTAATTATGTATTTTATATCTTAACAATCTCTCTCTCGCATTGAATTTCAATTTCTTCTGTAATGTTTACAAGTCTTCTTCATTGTATGTTACTAACAATAACAAGTAATTCTTTTGCTGGATATGTTTCCAGCCGAGTAAAAAAGTAGAAGATGCTAAACTTGCCAGAGATTTTCAAACCACACTCCAAGAATTTCAGAAAGCTCAACAGCTTGCCTCTGAGCGCGAGTCTACCTACTCCCCTTCTGCTCCCCCTCCGTCTTGTTCTTTATCAGCAACGTATGCTGTTCTGGTCTCCTCAACTCTTTCATTTTTTTTTATTTTTTTAATACTGATTACTGAACTTCGGCCCTATTGTATGTTGTACTTCCGGTGACAGCTCTGCTTCTGGTGAACATTTTGCAATCAACGACAACCGACCTTTTCTCTTTGAACAGAAGAGGTAACTTACTAGTATCTCAATACCGCTCTTAGGTGTTTTCTACTTATATCGGTTTATTTTTCATTATTATAACACGTCCCACACCTTTCTATAAGTGAAACCATGTACGCTGTGGACATCAGGTGTCTCGAGTTCAAAAATGGTTTGCATTGTTAAACAATCTTAGCAACCGTATTCACTGTCTTATACTAGCTCTTGCGAATCAAAGCAAACATATTAACTTAAATCATCCATATATTCTCTACCATGGCAATCGTGCATCTTCTTTGAACATGCATTAGTAATATCAGTAGGTTCTTTTAAAATGTATGTGCTATTTTTAGGTGCACATCAAACTGATCAACAAAAAATTTTTAAGTGCACATCAAATGTGTGTAACTTGATTCTATGTACCTTGTGATGTTTTCTCTCAGAGATGCAAAGCCTGGAAGACTCTTTGTTTTACAATCTACTTTCTTGAACAAAATGTGCAGGCAGGACGTACTCTTATTAGATAATGAAATTTCCTTCAATGAAGCAATGATTGAGGAAAGGGAACAGGGTATTAGAGAAGTAGAAGAGCAAATTGGGCAAGCAAATGAAATATTTAAGGACCTTGCTGTTCTTGTTCATGAGCAGGGAGTTGTTATTGGCAAGATTCCCACTATGCAGAGGATGAATTAATTAATTATTCTTGTTTCCATCTGTGGATATTTTTACATTTTTCTTTCCAAGTTTTTTACCTCTTTATCTTTTAACATTCTTCGTTATAACAGATGATATTCAATCTAACATTGGTACTTCCTCTGCTTCTGCTACTCAAGCTCGAGTTCAGCTAGCAAAAGCTTCCAAAAGTGCAAAATCCAAGTCTTCTTGGGTAAGTAGCTAAGGAGATTGATAGTCTGTTAAATTGCGCATTAAAGACTTAGAATCCAATTTCTTGCCACACAATTGAGGAAATTGGCTTTGTAGAGTTGTTTAGTTGTAGTAGAAGTATTGTTTCTCACTGAGGAAGAAAACTTATGAAGCCTTATGTTCTGGAGTCGAACTTTGCTTCGAATATCCACATGCATGCACTGTATGGTATGAGATGCACTGAAACTTTGTGTGCATGGATAACCAAAGTTGTGGAAGAATAAAAAGGTTATTGGTGTAGGGACATGTAATGGCCTGTTTGAAGAAATGGTGAGGGCTGTAGCTCGTGTCAGTCAGCCTATGATCAGGAAATGAGATAATTTCTTCTCTTGCATCCATAAGGGAATCAGACTCCTAATAATCCAGTCCCTGCCTTTTTAAGCTGTCCTAAATTTATTAGGTGGTCAGTATTGGAAAATATGCCAATGTTATATTGTGGTATTAATTAGTTGGTACAGTTTATGATAACTACATGAGCAGCGCATGTAGTTAGGAAGATTATATCTCTTATGTTAAGCATTTCTGGACAGCAGGCTTCTTCTTAGATCAATCCAATTCCTGGTTTTCTGTTCAGAAATATTTTCTAATCCCATTTTCTTGGTGCCTGGTTGGTGGAAGGCCTTCCTCTAGAAGCTTGCCTATGCTGGGTGGATGTCCTACCCATCATTCCAGCTAAAAGGGGTATTCATTGTAGCCCATCTTCACTCATTGTTGGGAGAATAAATAGTAAAACACAATAAAACCTAAAACTAAAAAGGAAAAGCCAAAAAGAGAACTCAAAGTAGGATATCGTGGGGGAAGTCTTATGATCAAACCCCTTCCCATATTTCTTTGTTCCTTTCTTTCTGGATGAGTAATTCCTTCCAATTATCCCTGTTTCGACATCATGAGAACATGATTATTCAGCATGCTATCTGCTCACAAAAAATTATTAAAGCATCATGTAATAACTTTGTGATTTTCTCCAAGCATAATAGTCTTTAGGTACATCGCATTACCATTTTGGCATTTTCATTCATCATGTGATTGTTACGTCTAATTTTTTTGTTTACTTCAAAGACATTGTGGATAATATTGTTTTGATCTATGTTATATGGCAGTGTTGGTGGATGCTAGTAATATTTGTGATAGCGCTGGTCATCTTTCTACTCGTCCTCATCATTTAGAGCGCAAGTTCATATACGTGCTGTCTTGTGAGCTCTGCAGGAATATTCCTTTGTGCTGTACATTTTTATTAAGTTCGTCAAGGCACCAAATTTTCCCTGGATATCTATATGTATTTCCACTGTTTTTGTTTTTCTCACTCTTTCTTTTTGTTTTCTTTAGTATTTTTTTCTCTCCTTTCGGCGGGAATTTCTCTTTCTCTCTCTCTTTTTGGGTGTTGAGGGGAGCGGTTAGCAGTGAAGTTTTCCGTTGGTGCAACTCTCGTATATGTTTGTGGGTTCCATTACTATGGGAAAGAGTCGTTCTGTTTTCATGTAAGATGCGTGTATTTGCTAGAAAAGTCCATGTTACTTCGTCTTTTCATGTGAGATTTTTATCCTGGATACAATCAGAACTGAAATTGAATGCCACGCAGTTTGATTTGTGACTGGTTTCATTTACATGAAGTTGGAACGACTACTTGCAACTAAACTACTCTATTCCATGAGATTTCAATCCGCCACCATCTAAGCACTCCGGGCCCTTTTATATCTCACACCCCATAAAAGCATCAATTACCCGAGTTATAAATTTATTTTTTTGATAAGTTACACGAGTTATAAATTGAGTGTAGCATTTATTTATGTGTTATGGCTACAAAGGGATTAGAAATCACACAAATTAATTTGGTTTTATGTGATCCATCAAATTTACTTTATAATAAAGATAATTTTACAATTTGACAAATCACACCAAGTTATAGAATTATTTTTGTATAATCATTTTGTGATTGGAGTATTCCTCTTTATTGATCTATTGGTGTGTAAGCCGAGCCACTGCCATGTGGTGGTTGCTAAATGACTTAGTACACCCTCCGTAACATGTTTTTTAAAAATATAAAAACAAAAAACCAAAAATTTTAAACGATTTATTACACCCTCTAAAAAATTTTTGTCTTAAAAATTTAAATGATTTATTACGCGCTCTGTAAAATCTCCTCTAAAAGTTTCCATATCCAAACCTATTTTCAATGGTATCCCACCAATTCTATAAAACTTTGTTAAGATTTTTTTCTAAAAATGTCTTCATAGCTATTCATAGACATTTTCCTTACAGATAAAAAGTTAAAAAAAAAAAATCATGAAAACTCTGAATACCCGAACATTCTCTCTGCCCTTGATCGATAGAAGGGTGTTTTAAAGAGACAAACATATCAATCTATATTTGTTAAAAGAAATAAATTGATTCACATATTACAACTCACGATCAAACTGTGTCAAAATTTCGAAACTTGTATAATAATAATAGAATTGAATTGAACGTGTATTGAACATTTAGTTTTATCAATAATAACAATAATAATAATACGGGCATGTATAAATGTTGTAGTGTCCCCATCACGTATATTTCCTCACACTTCAAGCTGTAAAGTTCAAGAACTTAGCCTAAAATAAGTCAGAAGTTAAGCCTCATATAATGACAGTTGGTATCGTCTATACAAATTGAAACGAGGGCAACAGAACCAAGAAAGCTTTGTAATGAAATTGCAGTGACCTAAGATCCTACCTTTTGCATTAAGCACATATTCCTTCTCCCATGGCAATACTACCTCGCTTTCCATCCATGGGAAAGATAATCACCAGGGTCAAGAATAAGTTACTCCAAGGACTAGACATAGTATATCATGCCAACTTCAATAAGACTAATGTGAGGAATGTTAAGCGCCACAGCAGGGCCCCTGCAATTCTTCCGTAGAAAGGAATACCCAGTGTCGATCACAAGCTTTTTCAAGATCGATGAAGATCTCCTTGCCTTCACATATGAGTGTCCCAGGATATATGCAACCCCTGCTTCCTTTGCCCGAATCAAATCCATTAGTTCTTCCCTAACAGCAGGATCCATCATGGAGTTTGGGGGTAAGTCAAATCTCACATGGCGTCTCCTGATTTGTGGGTTCTCTTCGTCATAAATAGATCGCAAACTCTGGAGGGTTAGAGACTTGCCGCTTTGGATGGAGTTGCTCACTCCAACATCCTCTTGCTCAGATACGATTAGGCTTGAGCTTGATTCCAGAGTTCGGGTACTTATAACAGCCATTCGCCCATCAAATGATGAACTTTCAGAGCTTGAGAACTGTGGTTCTACTGCTTCCATCTGGATGAACTCCGCAATGCTCTGTATGAGCTGATTCTCAAAGTCCCCATTGTCTCGCTGAATGTCCTTATAACCATACCTCACTATGCACCTATACATGCGATATGGTCTCGGGCAAATCCGGCCTATGAGAAATCGTTCTTCAGGTGAGACATAAGGAACTGGAACTGATTTGACACAAACAAAAACTAACACGTTATGAAACGCAGGGAGGTTTGTCACAAAGTGGGAAAATATTGCAGGGACTCCTGTCGCCAGTTCTGAGTATATAAGGCCTATCCCAGGCACACGAACAATACCGAGGCTGGGGCCCAGGCCAAGTAACCATTTTAGTGAAACTTTATTGTGAAGATCAAAAGTGTACTTCTTGCGAGTCCCATAATGCCAGACATACATAATGATCATAAAGATAAATGAAAGCACAAGGGGAACCCATCCTCCCTGAGGCACTTTTATAAAAGCTGATGACAAGTATACACCCTCAATAAACCAGAAGAAGAAAAGGAATGCTGCAGCCAGCAAGACACTTTTCTGCCAAACGAAGATTGTGACAAGCGCCATGAGAAATGTTGTGATGAACATAACTGTCATGCAGGCAAGTCCTGAAACACAAAATTAAGATAAATCAAAATCACATACAAGATTGTATGGGCTGATACAAAGCCAGATAAAAACTGCTCATGTTGCCTTCGCTACAAACTGGAAAAGTTTAGCAGATTTAGCAACTACTGGGTTGGTCCCACTGTTGGCACTCCCTTGAAAACTTGAATGTATCTCATAATCCATGCCCGTGAAAACTTGAATATATCTCATAACCCATGTCTTTGGTCTGGATCATTAGAATTGCTGGAGCCACACCAATAAGTACATATTCATGTGTACTTTCATATCAAGCCAACTGTAAAGCCCCAATGGAAGGTCCAAATCACATGGCCTATACTCCAAAATAACTAATCAATGATACAATTGGAACCCCATTGGAACTTTATAAAGTGCAAGAACTTCTCATTCCCAAGCAATGTGGGATCCCATACACCACTACCCTTATCATTATCATATTATCACAATTTCCCTCCCTTAAATTCCCAACATTCTCGTTAGACCAATCCATCGTAGGTGGCACGGCTCAAGTCCCACATTTCTGGTTGGGATAGGCTCTTTTACTATTTGTAACACCCCAATGGAAGACCCAAAACTACATGGCCTATAATCGAAAAGAACTAGTCAATAATACAATTTTATCCATTGGAAGCTTATAAAGAGCAAGAACTTCTCATTCTCAAGCAATGTGGAATCACATATACCATATACCTTTATCCTTATCAATGTTATCATATGGGATATCACACCGACCCTCCTTGTGATTTGTGAACACACATTTCCAAAAATGTGACTTTCATTTGCAAGCACGGCTCTCATAGAATTTAGCAAAAATATTCGGTTTTTTTTTTTTTTAAATCAAAGTAAAAGGTGCATGATCTGTGGTGAATTAGATGATATTTGAGTTCCTTATGAGGCTGGTATTTTTAGAGCATTAGGAATTTAAGAAATGTATAACACATGACTATATTTGATTTAGTTGTTTAGAAAGGTTTTCTTCTCATTATCATTAATTTTGTTTTCTGCCTATTTTTATATATAGTCATGGCATATGATGATTTTATGTACCAGAATATGCAACTTAAATGCCTTGTTCCTCTTTTTGCTATACTCGCCAACTGCAACCCCCTTTTACGTAGAAATCAAGTTGATGTCTATATCAAGGGGGAGGTGGTAGATTCACTAGCCCAAGGTTCTAATCTCCTGCCTGCTTATCTAAAATATCACAAACCATGTAAATAATCATAACTCCAGCAAAGCTGGCATTTCAAGAGTAAACATTGAGCAATAATGGTGGTATCTTTTGTAGAGAGACAGTGAGTGGGAATAGACATTCTCAAAATAACTAAATCAACACAAGGTATATGATTACAACTAGAAGCTAATTATCTTTGGATATTAGAACTAACATTGAGGCCAATGAACTGTAATTCAAACTGGTAGAAACAAGTCAGAGTGTGTGGTTGCATGTTCAAGACCCATATCAATCGAAAGAGAGAGACTGTGTGAGAAGCTCTTTCAAAGCATTACTTACCATAAGCATTTCCGATTATAGTTGTGTCTCGAAATCCAATAGTTATGGCAAGAGTAAGGACCATGAGTATCCAGTTTATTTCTGGGATGTAGATCTGCCCATATATGTGTTTTGAGGTGTGCACAACTTTGACTCGGGGAAAGCAACCAAGGGCATGACATTGCTTGATGATGGAGAAAGTAGCAGTAATAACAGCCTGACTCCCAACAATTGCTGCAAGGGTAGCAATAACAAAGATAGGCCAGAATACAGGATCTGCAGTACAAGCAAGGATAAAAAACAAGTAAGATCAAGTTGAGATTATGAACAAAACTTTGGAACTGGTATCATTCAACTTCAGAATAAACTAACCAGGAATTGAGTCATAAAAACTTTTAGGGATGGATTTCGGATTTTTTGAAAGGAAAGCAGCTTGACCCATGTATTGCACTACCAAACAAGGGTATATAACAAATGCAAATGCGAGCTGCACAGAGGAAAAAATCAAAATTGCCAACTTATAGAAATCTATATGAAGAGGCCTTAAAATCTAAAATTGAGACTATGTAGACCTATTTCATTACTGAGTTTCTGCAGAATCAGCTTCAACAAATAATCTATGAACCACATTTGGAACTCAATAAAGAGAGCTGCCAAATGGGAAAAGCATGTGAGTCCCTCACTCGTGTAAGTAACCCATATCTACAACCTCCCATTCCTGCCCATTTGAATATTCTAAGCATAAAACACAGTTTAATTTATAAACTTACCCTTATTGACAAGGCAGTGAAATGACCAAGATCTGCAAACATAGCTTCAGTACCTGTTGAGACCCAAAAAAGCTAAGTAGTTAGTTGTGCATTAAAAATAGTGACATCCGCCATTCTGAGCAGCAAGAACTTTTTGTCTCTAATAAACAAAACTTCAACCCAACCAGAACTACAAAGATGAGTTGCACCATCTTATGTCACAGCCACGTAAAAATATCATGCAAGCCAGATAATATTCTAACAATTTCCAGATGCAACATACCAGTTATAGAAAGAAGAATCCCTCCAAGAGAAATCCAGCCATCTTTACCATTCTCACTAAAAAACTTGATAATATAATGTGGGGAAAATGCACGCACAATCTTTGGATTCCAATGTAGAGTGTTGTACAGCCCAATGGAAAAAATCGATACCAACCAGATGATCACAACCGGTGCAAAAATAAATGCTACTTTGTGGGTGCCACAATGTTGGAGAGCAAACAGGCCCACCAATATAACACAGGCAATCAAGAGGACTTCACCTACAAGCAAAAAATTATAGAATATATTAGAAACAAAAGCACTATGGATACCCTAAGCAATAGTTAGCATTATGTACAATAACAACTTTGAGTTTTGCACGATAATCTTTTAGCTACTCAGATTTTTCTCCTTAAACTTGTACTTTAATTTATTTTAATAAGAATCCTCTGTCAGATCTTAGGCTATGCCTATTTACTTGGAATAAATTCTCTTATTATCTATCAAAAAAAAAAAAAAAAAAAAAAGAATCCTCTGTCAGATTTCATTAAATAATTTCAAGGAAATTTACATGGCATGCCATGTTTTCACACTTGAAGGTACATGGCATGTCACATGGCAGAAAAATATAAAAAATATAAGAAGCCTTTTAAAAATTAAAAAACACATAATAAACATAGATCATTTAAAAATTAAAAAAAAATACATATAAATCCAAACCTTTAAAAATGAGTGTTAAAAAAAGAACTTAAATACCAATAAAAAATTTTGTAAAACAAAAAGCCAAACTATTAAAATTTTAAAAAATTGAAAAACAAAAAGGCCAAGGGTGGTTGTGCAGCCACACCTGGCCAAACCCAGGGCTACTTGGGGCAACTTAGGCAGCGGCTGGGTCGTGCAACCCACATGCGGCTTAGGTCACCCTAAGTAGTGTCATCCCAAGCGATGTCTAGGTCCTCCACCTAGGTACAAGCCGGGTCATGCAACCTAGGCCCTAACGGGGTTACCCCAAGCAGCCTTGGGCTGGCTTGGGGTGGTGGCCCCTGTACATTTTTCAAAAACTTTCTTGATTTTTAAATTCAGTTTATTTTGGATTTTTTAATGTTTAAAAGAATTTTATATTTTAATATTATTTTTTACATATGATATGCCAGATCAGATTTCTGTTGAATTATTTACGATAGAGGGGTTCTCACTAAAAAAAATTACAAACTCAAAGAGCGAAATGATAAAATTGAAAACTTGAGGACCTTAAAGATGACTTTGCAAAACTCAAAGATTGTTTTTGTACTTACATAAATATCTATAAATAACCCTCACGAATCAAAAACTTAAGTTTTGGCATATGAATACAGCTGCTTACCATTAGTTAACTTCTCTTCTGTAACTTGTAGTCCTGACACCGATGATAGAACTGCAAACATGGCCAACTCATAACTCCACACAATAAAATCATATCATGTTTGAAAAAAAAAAGTTATTATTCCCAGACATGAAGTCTCCATTAGGTATAGCAACAACAAGTGGAAGATCCTATTGAATAATTGCTTATCATTAGAGCATATGTAGATTACTTTCCACTCTGAGAAACAACTAATGTAAAAATGCAATTAGCAGGGAAATATGATCTTAATTCTAGATCTGATCACCTGGTCAAAAATTGGAGTGAATATATTGGAAAGTTAATGATGCCCACAATCATTTATCATCAGGGATGCAATTGGATCAGTGCTAGATATGGTCACTGTCATCTATATCTGTATGAAGTGTTTGATGATTAAATGCATATTACAGGGAAGTTCTCCAGGGGAATATCTTTCCCTTGTCTACAGCAAGAACATATTATTGATCGAAAAATATATAGATGGTAACATAAATTTCACCTATCACCCTCCAATGTCTTAAAAAAGCATTTTATTGATCGAAAAATATATAGATGCACATTCAACACCCAGAATAACACTGGGCATGAAGTGACCACTTCAGCACCTTCTTATGAGTACCTTACCTGAAATTGCAGGAGTAAGCACTCCATCGCCTACAACCATGCAAGCACCAAACAGTACCACAAGAAGTAGGGCTGTTCGCAGCCTTTTATGCTTCTCCAAAAATCTCTTCAGTGGGGAAGAGGCTGCTGCCTGTGATGAGGGGCCATATTTATAGGCTGAGAGCTCCTCATCGGCTGCTTGTTGATTGGGAAGTAAGCTAAACTTTGCATGCCTGCAAAGTAGCGAGTAAAGAGCAAACGTCCCACCTGCAATCAGTTAGAATATAATAAGAACTCATACAACCTTGATTAAACCGGCATTAGAATTAGATATAGCGGAAGCACAAAATCAATTTAACAGAACTTAATTTAACGACACACCTTCACCGTTGTCATCTGCACTCAGCACAATAAAGACGTATTTGAGCAAGGGTATCAATGTCAGCGTCCAGAAAATTAAGGAAAATGCACCAAATATTGCTTCCTCATTTTGATGCTTCTGCAATGTGCTAGCATAAACATACAGAGGTGAAGTGCTCAAGTCTCCGTATACTACACCAAAGCTTTGATAAGCTAATATTAGGTTCTTCGATAGATTCACCCATGAAAGCTGCCAAGGCACAAAATCTTTGATAAAATTTAACTGGTTACATAAAAAAAAAATGTTGTTCTTGCTGGAGTTGATGCCATCGTAAATGGAATTTGAAAGCCAAACTAAAACTTGAGAAGACAATAATAAATCTTATAACTCAGATTAGCTGTCTATTGATGATGACGGTGCTCAATAGCTAGACTTGCATTAAGTTTATACCGTATCAATACGTATGTCAAAAAGAAGAGAGATATTAAAATGCACAACGTGGTACCTACCATTAATCAAAAGATCAGTGAAGCAAACAACAGCAAGACATATCTAAATTTACAAATCCATGGGAATATTGTTTACAAATCCATGGGAATATTGTTTAGTATCGTCTTAACACCTGTAGTACTCAAGCAATATTTAAAAAATGTCATTGCCACCTCATACGTCACTAGTTCGACCAAATACGATACAGGAGTTCAGTTGTCCCCTCAAAAAGTACGAATAAGGGTATAAGACGAGGATGCTTAAAGTCAAAAGTAATTGATATCATATGTCAAGTGAATATTAGAAAGTTAATATAATCCAAGATAATAAAAATTAGAGACGGAGAGGAGGAAGAAGGAATACAGAATTCATAATAAGTAAACGTAACTAATGGTACTGAATATCACTTTATATTGAACATAACTGGGTTGGATTTCTCAGAACCAAGGGAGGGTGGGGAAAATCAGCTAAAATAATTCAGTTGATTGAAAATCAGTTTCAGTATCCGTTTAGTTTTGCCAAACAACACACATATGACTACCTTCAGAAGTTGATATATAGAAAAAGAGAAAAACAGACCAATAGGGTTGACAGGCATCGAAAGTACAACGGATAAATAGATTCAAACAACAATTACTCCCAGATTCAGAAAAAAGGTAAAATAAGAAATTTGCAGAGAGAAAGAGAGAGACCGGGGAAGTGCTTCGAGGAGTCGGAATTCCAGACTCTGGCTCCATGGAGACAGCCAAACGAGCGAGCCTCTGTGGATTGTGCGCGTATGTTTGTACTAGCAATAAACGAAGCGCAGGATGAGTTTGAAGTTTGAACCTGAGTTTCTATCTCCCATCTCAATCCTCTCTCTTTTCACGACATAATCCTTCTATAAATTCTAATTATAATTGAAGAAATGCTAAATGAACCGATGGTTGTACCGATTAATTGGACTGATTGTTATTTTTTTGGTTTTTTTTTTTTTGTTAAGTAAGTACTAAGTAATTAGGAATCAATTTATATATGTATTTTAAATATATTTAAAAATATTATTGAAATATATATATTTTCTTTTTTATCGATATCGATATATGTCACTATCGGTCTATAAACGGACAAAACGCGTTTATATATATATATATATACTTATAAAAGTATATTTATAAAATAATTCTTGAGCCATCGAGAATCTTCACTTATTTTTTTATTTAATAATTAAAAAAGGTTTTTTTAATAATTTTTTATATTTTATTTATTTAAAAGATTTAAGAAAATTATTTGAAAATAAAAACATAAAAAATTGCCTTCTGGATAATAATTCTCGATAGTTATAGGGGTATATATATATATATCAAAAAATTTATATACAGTCACTTTTACATACTTTATGCATTTTATTAATTTGATTGGTTGAATTATTTTTCTTAATTTAAAATAATTATTTGATCAATTATAATAATAAAATATGTAAAAAATATATAAATGTGACTATATATATCAAAATAATATATATATATATATATATATAAGAAAAATACTTTGTTGGGAGCTTTGTCCCAACAAAGCATCTCAATTTTTTTTAATAATTAAATAATTATTTTTAATGATATTATGAATTTAAAAAAAATACATAAAAAAAAAATCAAATGAAAGTCGTGAATTCTCTCCTGCTAGATGTGGGTGTAATGTCGATAACTCTCCTCAAGTTATAATTTAAAATAGGACTACGATGCTTTTCATTACTCGAAGTCAACTCCTTTCCTCCTTGTAATCATATCGCCACTCAGTGACTCACCAATCACCACAGCTCTTCGACGACTCCTGTAACTCCCTTGTCCAGATTCAGTTTCAATATCCCATCTATATCGATCACGTTTTAGATCGCGACTCAACGCATCATTATCGATCACGTTTTATAACAGTTAGTGCGCGTTTGAAATTAGCTCAAAAATACAGTTTATAAGAACTATCAAACACATTCAATCCGGTCATCTTTCTTTGAAGGGTGAGATTTTGTCTTTGCTCTGAGCAAAGTGAGTCTCTCAGTTTCCTTAAACTCCAGAGGCACAAATGAAGTCTGAGTTAGAGAGATTGTAGAAAGGATTTACTTACTCTCACAAAACAAGAGAAACATAGAATAACAGTTGCAAAAGTAGATGTTGAAGAAGTAGCAGGCACAAAAAGGTTTTGTTTGATGCTCTTGGTGGTCTCCAACCGCATGATAAACAAAGAAGCTTTTCGAAATACAATGTCAAAGGTATGGAGCTTAGGGGGCTGGCTGCAGTTCAAGGAGATGGGGAACAAGAAGATTATGGTGGAGTTCCAATGTGACCAAGATAAAATCAAGGTCATGCAAGGTAGACCATGGACCTTTGACAAGCTCTTAATCTGTTTGGAGGATGTTGACTGGACGATCTCTCCCAATGAGATGGAGTTTGCACACGAGCCTTTCTAGATTCAAATCCATAACATACTGTTGGGAAGCATGAACTCAGCCATAGGCACCCAAGTTCGAGAAGGAATAGGTGAGGTTATGGAGATTGACTTTGATAGCTCAAGTTGTTCATGGGGTCTTTTTCTTCGCATGAAGGTTCGCATTAACATCACTGAACCTTTGATTCGAGGCAAATTCCTTAACTTTGATGACAAATTACTATGACTCCCAGTCTACCATCTTTTTGCTTCCATTGTGGAACCATAAAACACAAGCAAGGTGCAACCAGAGGGAACAACGACTCATACAAACCTGAGTATGGGCCCTGACTTCATGCCACTACTCCAAAATCTGGTACCCTCTCTGCCTAGAGGTATGAAGGTGGAGGAAGAGGTGTTACAGATCTCCCATGGAGGCAAGAGGTTCCAGGTGATGAAGACATAACTAGCAAGGCCAAACCAGGTCCTAGCAATGTTGCCCATTTGGATGCTAACAACGAAAACATCCATTTTAGTAAAGTTGAAAGCACCTATCAAAAACCAAATTTAGATAATAAAAAAATGGTCTGTGCAGGAACCTACTCAACCAAAGACAGAAGACTTGCCCTCTGTCCTAACACAAAATGAGAAACTTTTAGACCCTGCCACCCTACAAACCCTACTCTTCTCTGAGGCTTTGGGCCTTAACAAGGGCAGGGTCTCACCTCTGACCAAACCTGGAAAAGACAAAAGAATTAAAGCCAAACCAGGCACCTTTGTGATAATACCCCCTCTGATGGATGTAGGCCCATCTCTGACCTTCCAAGCAAACTCTCTCAATCAATTTCTGAGATCACAGGTCAAACAACTAGCAGAAGCTAAGAAGAACAAGTGGAAGAGACGAGCTCAAGATCAGAAGTAGCAACTTAGAGACAGTGATGATGAAGATCTTATCATGGCCTATGTTGCAAAAACATCAAAAAGATGGGTGGTTTCTACTACAACTAGTTCAAGTCCCCTAAAAAACATAAACAAGGAGAGTGGCAAGAAAGAAATAACACAACAAACCAAAGGGTGGAAGGTGCCAGGCAGCACCACCAAAAGCTATGATATGTTTAAGTTGGAATTGTCGAGAGCTTGGGAACCCTCAGACAGTTAATGACCTACACCTCATGGTGCAATCTAAGTTCACAGCCTTGTTTTCTTGATGGAAACAAAGTGCAAGAGACAGAAGGTGGAAAGGATTAAAAGGATAGTGAAATTCCAAAACAGTTTTGTGGTTGATTGTAAGGGCCTTAGTGGTGGCATGGCCTTTCTTTGGAATGATGAAGTGGAGTCTGAAGTTCACTCTTACTCTCAAAACCATATTTCTCTCAAGGTTAAGGGGTCAAGAGAAGAAGATGATTGGCTCTTGACAGGGTTCTATGGCTCACTAGTTACTTCTAGGAGACCATCTAGTTGGTCCTTGCTAAAAGCTCCTAAACCTATGAACTTAAAGGGCTGGTTATGTGTTGGGGACTTTGATGAGGTCCTTAACTTGGGAGATAAAAGTGTTGGCCCTTTGAGACCTTTCAAACAGATTGAATCTTTTAGAGAAGCTGTGGATTAATGTGTATTTAGTGACCTTGGCTTTGTTGGTAATAGGTTTACATGGTCTAATGGTAGACATGGAGCAGGTTTCACAAAGGAGAGGCTGGACCGTGGCTTTGGTAACAATACTTGGATGAACTTGTTCCCAATTCATCAAGTACACACCCTCACAGCACTAAACTCAGACCACTGCCCTATACTTGTTTCTATGGAGATACAAATCAAGAACATACCCAAGATTGATAAGCCTTTTAGATTTGAGGCTAGTTGGTCACTCAATGAAGGTTGTCACAAGATTGTGGAGGAAACATTGAACAAGCCTAGGCTGGCTAGCAACAAACTCAACTATACTACAGAAGGTTTAAAGCAATGTAAGGAAAAGTTACTTCAATGGAGCATGAAGAAGATGGGAAACTCTAAAAAAGAGCTTAAGTCCAAGTTATCTCAATTAGATGCCTTGCAAACTATAAACATAGGGCACTTGACTGAAAACACTAAGCAACTGACAAAAGAGGTGGATGGACTCTTGGAAGCTGAGAACCTAAAATGGCAGCAAAGGGCTAAACAAAGGTGGTTAAAAGAATGGGATAGGGACACAAAATTCTTCCACCAATGTGCAAGCCAAAGGAAAAAGACCAATACTATCAAAAGATTGCTAAATGATCAGAACTAGGAGGTCGACTCGATGGATGGCATTAGCTCACCATTCCAAACATACTTCAAGAAGCTTTTTACATGCTCCCAGCCTTTAAACATTGAAGCTTGCCTTACTGACTTATCTCCCCATGTTACTGAGGAAATGAATGCCTTGTTGACCAGACCATATACCTTTAAAAAGGTAGAGGAGGCCCTTTTCTAGATGGATGGCTTAAGCTCACCTGGACCAGATGGGTTCCCTGCTGCCTTCTACCAAAAACACTAATCAATAGTTGGATCACAGGTTTGCAAGTCTGTTTTGTTTGTGCTTAACTCCAAGGGTGATCTTACTGATATAAATGATACTTTCATTTCCCTCATTC
This sequence comes from Carya illinoinensis, assembly GCF_018687715.1. Lineage (NCBI taxonomy): Eukaryota > Viridiplantae > Streptophyta > Magnoliopsida > Fagales > Juglandaceae > Carya > Carya illinoinensis. The sequence continues at coordinate 82,257 of NC_056755.1, read as the reverse complement.
CAAAAAAGAAATCCCCCTCAAAAGTGTCTGAATTTAGGCCTATATCCCTTTGCAATGTTTTGTACAAGATCATATCAAAAGCTATAGCCAATAGACTCAAAAAGTTATTGCCACTCATAGTCTCACAACACCAGTCAGCTTTTATTCCTGAAAGATTAATTACTGACAATGTCATTGTAGCTTTTGAAACTTTGCACACTATGAAATGTAAATTAATAGGCAAAGAGGGCTATTTGGCCTTAAAACTAGATATGAACAAGGCTTATGACAGAATTAAGTAGAGCTTTCTAAGAGCTGTGTTATGCAAGCTTGGTTTCAACCCTCAATGGATCGAGTTGGTGATGGGATGTGTGGAAACTGTCTCCTATGCTATACTAGTTAATGGTGCTCCTCAAGAGGCTTTCCATCCTTCAAGAGGCATAAGGCAAGGAGACCCAATCTCACCCTACTTATTCATCATTTGTGCTGAGGCCTTAAGCAACCTAATTGAGAAAGCAGAAGAAAGGGGTTTGATTCATGGAGTTCCAGTGGCCAGAGGATAGATGAAGATCTCTCACCTTTTCTTTGCAGATGATAGCCTCATCTTCTGCAAGGCAAATGCCTTTAAATGGAGCAGGCTTATTGGCTTACTAAGAGTATATGAAGAAGCTTCTGGTCAAGGCTCAATATTGAGAAGACTTCTATAATTTTCAATAAGAACACCTTGAAAGTAACTCAATCTTATATTCTCTCCATTGTTGGTATGAGATTAGCCATGCCATATGAAAAATATCTTAGACTACCATCAATCGTGGGTAGAACAAAATACAAGGCATTTAAGGGCATTTTGGATAGAATTAGACTGAAATTACGCAGCTACTCAATGAAGACTTTATCCCAAGCAGGAAGAGAGATCTATATCAAAGCAGTTGTCCAAGCTTTACCCACCTACACTATGAGTGTATTTAAGCTTCATTACTCACTCTTGAGAGACATTAACAGTGTTATGCAAAATTTTTGGTGGGGGCAACAGCAAAAGGAAAATAGAATTCATTGAGTTTCTTGGAGCAAAATGGGGAAGGCCAAAGCTGCAGGAGATATGGGTTTCAGGGATCTTGAATGTTTCAACAAAGCCATGCTTGCAAAGCAATGTTGGAGGATAATTCAAAACCCTCACTCCTTAGCAGCCAAGATTTTAAAGGCAAAGTACTTCAAGCACTTTGAGTTTCAATCAGCAAAGGTGGGAGCTAGTCCATCCTTCGTTTGGAGGAGTTTTATTGCAGCAAGACCAATCATCCTAGAAAGTTCAGTTTGGAGGGTAGGCACGGGTGAATATATTCACATTTAGCAAGATAAATGGTTGAATGCCTATCACCAGAATAAGGTACTCAGTGATGTCAAAGAACTGGACAGCAAGGCCAAGGTAGCAGAACTAATCGACCCAATAGCTAAAGTTTGGAAGACAGAACTTGTGCAACACATTTTTGATAAATGGGAGGTTGAAGCTATTCTAAGAACCCCAATTAGCTCCTTTGATAGTAAAGACAGATTGATTTGGAAGGGCACTAGTAATGGTTGTTTTTCAATGAGAAGTGCTTATCACATGGTGAAGGAAATTGGGTCAGTCATCAAACAGTGACCACTTTAAAGGAGTATGGCAACAGCTTTGGCACTCAAAAGTTGCCCCAGGTGATAAGGTCTTCATGTGGAGGGCCTGTCTTGAAGCACTCCCCACCCAGTCAAGCCTATACAAGAAAAAGATTGATGATCATCCTTTATGCCCCATTTGCAACTTGGAAGAGGAAATTGTGGTCCATGCTCTTTGGAGGTATGAAGCTGCAAGGACATGTGGAGTCAATGCTCTAAAAAAACTCCAAAAATGCTACCTGCCACAACTTTTCATGTTGCAATTGGTAGAAGCCATCACGGTCTCTATGGACCAATGTTTTCTATAAGATTTTATGACAGTAGCTAAAAGGATTTGGTGGAGAAGAAACCATTTTGTTTTTAACAAAGAATTTACTCATCCAAATTCTTTGGTCAGAGAGGCCACGCACATCTTAGAAATACTCAGAGAGGATCTATTAAAACTTAGCAGCAGAGCCCTTCAAGTGTGTCCATAAACTGTGGTTTGGTCACCCCCTCCTTTGAACTGGTACAAAATCAACTAGGATGGGGCAATTGATAAACTCAAAGGACTAATTGGCATTGGCATAAGTGTTAGAGATGCGAGGGCCAGATTATTGCTACCTTGAGAATTTACAAACAAATTTTTCCTGACCCTTTGTTACCAGAATCCTTTGGTGCATTGCAGGTAGTTAAGTTTGGTATTGAACTAGGCCCCAAACAGGTGATCATCAAAGGAGACTCACTAAAAGTTATAAATGATCTTAAGGATGATGCAAAGGTGTGGTCCAATGCAAGCATGCTTGTGAGGGAGGCTAGAGGTCTATTAAGTTGTTTTGCTAAATGTGAAATTTATTATGTTAGGAGAAATGATAATACCATAGCACACATGCTAGGAAAAAATGCTCTCTCTATTTCCGATTTCATTGTAACAATGGAGGAGGTTCCTCCATGTATTTCATCTTTGTGTTAATAAAATGAGAGATGAGATTTCCCTTAAAATATATATATATATACAATTTATAATTTCACCACTTATAATTTATAATTTATTTAATCAATTTTATTATTAAAAAATTATTTATTGATTAATAACCATATGTTTAAAGTACTTTGAAAATATTATATTTGTTAAAAATAAATTAAAAAGTAGGAGTGTTCAACCGGGTACCGGACCGAGTTTCCGGGTATACTCGGCCCGAAACCCGGGTTTAAAATTTGGACCGGGTTTCGGCCCGGGTATACCCGGTTATGACTCCGGGCCGAAATCCGGCTTAATCCGGGTTTTATTAATCCGGAAATTCGGGTACCGGGTTTTACTCGGTAAGTCTGTTTTAGAAGCAGATTTTTATGATCGAGGTAGCAAGTAGAATTAATTATTCTAACTGTAATTGATTTTAATATATCTTAGTTTGAAATTGAAAACGTGTCGATCAAAGGGTTCATGCTCATTTGAATTGGCGGGTTGATTTGCATGCTAATCATTAATAAATGCAAATGGTATTGTGTAAATCCGAAGGCATATCATTTGTTCTGTGTGAGTGATGTCGTTTCTCAATGCAAGATAACGTGAAAGATTGATAAGGTAGACAATGATATTTGGGTGTGCTTGAAAGTGCTGGCATTTTATGATCCAAACCAGACTACTTTGTCACGTTCGTGTAAAATCAACTTGTTCTTGTAGGGTTTGAAATGAATCCCTTATTGGCTCACCAAGAACATAGTTCTCAAGAATTCTAGGCTAGATGGAATGCTCCTATACAAGAAAATCCCAACAAACAAGCCTTGGGTCACCTTAGGCCATGGCAAACCTTCCCCATGGATCCCAAAACAGGGAAACACCCACCTACGGGAAAGCTTTTTTTCATGTTAGCTGCAGTAAAACACAGAACCCATCGACCCTTTCTACTACCGAAGCAAAGGCTGAATCGCTATCTTGGACTCAATAAAACCTTCATTGGCGGTTCCATACAATTGACTGATTTGAATAGTATTCCTCCCCCATGAGTTGGTCTTATAGCTGAAACAATGGACAAGACAAATGATAACTTGAACAATGGAGAAGAAAAAACAAAAGGACAATCCTAGCAACTACCTTATTTGCAAGTACCTTACTGCAGTATTACCAACTCTTATACCCAAGTTAGAATTTCGAGCGATTAAAATACAGGTAACCATGCAATCCCATAATTGTGATATAGTAGATTACCATGGCAAATATCATCTAGCAGTTGGCCTCATCATATTTTTTTTTTATAGGTGATCAAGAAATTTTAATCATAGATAGGAAAAGGAGTTGGCCTCATCGTTTTAAACGCTTCACAGACCCATGTATGCAGACTGCACGCAATATCTAGTTGCTAAATCTTTGTTCCTTAGCACCTGACAACACTGAAAGCCAAAGAAAATATCCCTAGCTAATTTGCTCCAAGCCATTACAAGATATTAAAGGCGGAATAGTGCTAAGAGTTTGCGATGCTTTCTTTAGTTGATTGGGTTGTGGTACCAAGTTTGAAGTTTTAACAACAGATCTAGCTTCGTAGCGAGGAAGGCCAATAGTTACTTTTATGATATAGATGGAAAAATTACTTGTTAAGGCCAGAATGAAGGTGAAGTGATGACATATCCAAGAAATATATCAAGCATTTTTATTATACAGTTGAGTGCATTCAATTTCTGCAAAAACTTTTCTGACTTGTGAACGGTGACTCCCATATTCTTACTAAGGTCCACAATATGATATAGGCAGTGATCTCATAAAAAATTAAAGGTCAACAAGAGTTTCATACCTTACGTTGCATATTCCTCTATTTGTAGCAAAGATTACTATAGGGGATAGTGAGCTCTCTAATGCACGATTCAAGTATGAAAAGCATTCCATATCCAGCATGTGTACCTGAAAATCATGGCTTATAAATAAACAAAAATAAATTTAAAACATTTATATAAAAGATGGAAAGGACATAATGGACAAAAGAACCTCATCAATAAATAGAACTCCAGGGACAAGTTCTGCTACACCCTCATCAATATACCGGTTAACAACCTGTTGTTACAAAAGAAAAACCATTAAAATCTATCTTCAATCATGCATAGGTGCTGCTCTTGTATATGTCCTGTGTACTTGAGCTATGCTTACTTTTCTCATCAATAAAATTCTTCTGTACCGATCAACTAAAAAAATATATCTTCAAAATTAGATATGGATAGGAACTGCCATAAAACATGTCATCCTTGAAATATCAGACTGGGATGAAAACAAGCATAGTTAGAAGAGGTTTAATCAATTCTTTTGGAGATAAAATATAGATCATGTTAACACCCAGGAACTTTCATATCAATCTGTATAGTATCGAGAAACCAATTTTGACTTGAGAAAGGCCTTTCCCAAAGCAATCACAAAAATACAAAATAGATAAGCAAAAAACAAAACATCAACATAGAAAGCTGGCTAGAAATTTTCAATTATATTTTTCCGAGGCGACGGCATCTTATTTAAATAGACCTATGGCCAAATGAGAAATTGTAATCTTCTGTTGAAAGGGCACATTATCTAGGCCATTTTACTAGCAAAATAACTAAAAAAAACCAGATCTATCAAACTAACAGCATATACTTTATACCCATATTTAACAAAATAACAAAAAAACCCAGATCTATCAAACTAACAGCATATACTTTATACCCATGTTCAACAAAATAACAAAAAAACCCAGATCTATCAAACTAACAGCATATACTTTATACCCATGTTTAACAAAATAACAAAATAACCTAGATCTAGCACAAAATGTCGTAGCCGTAGCAGAAGAAAGATGCTAACACAGAATGTCGTAGCAAAGATCTTACTTGAACAAAACCTACACAAGTCGTACCATTTCATCATCGTCATTCCAAGGTATCTGACGGTACAAGATAGAGAGGGTGAGAAGAGAGAGAGATCGAAGGTGAGAAAAAATGAACGAGATGAGCGGCAGCTAGGGTTTCTGACTTTGAGATGAACGAGAGAGAGAGAGAGAGAGAGAGAGAGAGAGAGAGAGAGAGAGAGAGAGAGAGAGAGAGAGAGAGAGAGAGGGGAAGATATTTAGCTGGGGCCCGGGGGGGAAAAAAATGAAACCGGGTACCGGATTAAAAACCCGGTACCCTGATTTTAAATCCGTATTTGGACCGCTTAGGTCCGGATTTTACAATCCAGATTTCGGCCCGAATTAAATCCGAGTCGGAATCCGGTAAAACCGGATTCCGGACCGGGCCGGATAAAATCCAGCCCATATGAACAGTCCTATTAAAAAGGTACTTTTTAAAGTAGAAATAACCATCATTTGATCTGTTTAAAGATTATAACCATGTCTTTAAAAATTTTAAAGTTATAATTATCATAAAGTTATATAAGTATTTTCATCCATTGATAATTTTTTTAAAATCTGAATTATATTTCAAATTATCCAAAAAGGCACATTTGAGGAAATGTATTTTTTAGTTTATTTGAAATTAAAAAATATTTTAATATATAACACTCAAATAACCTAAATTTTCCATTAAATAACTTTTAAAGCTATTTTAAGAACTTTTTAAAATTCATAACGCAATCCAAACATGCCCTTATATATTCTCAAGTCACAGTAGCATATTATCTATATAATTTAAATGCTAAAATTTAATTGTAAAATTTAAAATTTAAAACTTATCATTCAAATCAAATTATATCATGTATGTATTTTATTAACCGACTTAAAAATATAATTATATATATAATATTTGTTGAAATAATTGCTTAAAACTAAAAAGAAAAACTTCTATTCTCCGAATTACTAAACTGAAAGAAGAGCTAGAGACATATCCAGAGAATAATGATACAAACGCAATGTATTTATATTGATATTTTGGTGTTTCCAAAATTGCAAATGAACTCCTAATCTAAAATTTGGGAATTTGAGAAGAGGATAAAATTATTTTTGATGGTTTTGCGTTTGGGCCCGTTTTCTAATATGAGTTTATATTGGGTTCTTAAAATGGGCCCTTATTGAGTTTATATATTAAAGTTATATTAAGGAGTATTATTACATCTAAATGAATCACAGAAAAATAATTTTATAAGTAGATGTGTAATTGGTCTGATCTGATTCAGTTTTGGATAAAATTTAAGACCGAACCGATACTCCAGTTTTCAATCCAGTTCGATCCAGTTTTTCGGTTTTAATATACTATAATATATATAATATAGTATAATAGTATATAATATTATAGTAATAATAAATTATAGTATATTATAATATATATTAAAATTATATTATAGACTATAGTGATATATTATAGTATATTATAATATATAGTAATATAGTATTAGTAGAACTATTAATATACACTATATAATATTAATATAAATATTAATACAATAAACTATAGTGATATAAGATTTTAAAATTTAATATTATATTAATTAGTAATTTATCATATAATACAAAACTATTTTATATATAATTATATATTACATATATAAATTATATAAAATATAAAAAAATTAAAATATATATATGAACTGGTTCGGTCTGGTTTTAGAAAAAGAAAAATTGGAACCGGATCGATTTTGACCGGTTTTAAGAAAAATAAAACTGGTACCGAACCAAACCAAACTTAGTACTGGACCAAATCCACCGGTTCGATCCGGTCTGGTTCACCTGTTTTTTTTTTTACACCCCTGCCCACAAGTTGAGGTGATTTTATCTGATCTGTTAGATTTACTTTACAATAAAAGTAATTTTATAATTTGATGAACCACATTAAACCACGCTAGTTTATGAGATTACTTTTATATAATCCTTTTATGGTTAAGAGTATTTTCTTATAGTTTAAAAAAATGGGTATGAAGCTGAATAATTTTTTATTCCAGATTCCAACTTTTTTTCATGCACTCATAAACCAGGTAAGTAACACTTGCAGAGCGAACGACTTTTAGTAGATTAGGAAATATTCCTTTGTAGAACCCCCAAAACCCTTCATGTTGAAAGGTTCTCCTAAACACATTAGTCATTCCCTTATAAGCAGCATCTGCATTAGCACACTGAGCTTGCATTCTAGAAAGCACTAGCAAAATTAGCCCCCTAGTAAGTAATAATAAAATTAACCATGTCTTAAAGTGACAAAAATGAATAAAAGTTCTCTCAAGACTATATCAATAACCAATATTGTGACAAAATCTCGATTTATCTTGTCCTGACAACTTGCAATGGATACACATGTTGCTCCAAGAGCTCCTGATATTGTCCCACATCCCAATTGCATAAGAGGACTAGGTTCTATAGAAAATCTAACAAAAGTTAAATATACGATATAAAGGCAAACCTAGAACAAAACACAACAAAGAATAAGGATGAAGAAGTTGGTTATTTAAGAGAGGGACCTTATCGCTGTCATGAAGAATATACTTCTTGGACATATCTTAGGTTTCATATGCAGCAAGATCAATTCCAGCATAAGGGATAATCCCTAGAAGAGATGGAACAAGGCCTCTATAGAACGCACAAGGTCCCTCTTGAACCTATATATCCCTTGATAGAGTCCCAAGACTAGGAACTCTTCCACCTCCACAAGCATGTGTCTATGTTAGCATGTTGAGCTTGCATTCTGGAAAGCAGTAGCAAAATTAGAAACCATGTCTTAAAGTGACAAAAATGAATAAAAAGTTCACTCTATATCAATAATCAAGATTGTGACAAAATCTCGATTATCTTGTCCTGACAACCTGCAATGGATAAACCGACATAAAGGCATACCTGGAACAAAACACAACAAAGAATGAAGGATGACAGAAAGAAGTTAGTTATTTAAGAGAGGGACCTTACCACCGTCTTGAAGATTCTACTTCTTGGACATATCGTTCAAGGTTTCATATGCAACACGATCAATTCCTGCATAAGGCAGAATCCCGATAGGAGATGGAACAAGGCCTCTATAGAATGCCTAGGGTCCCTCTTGAACCCATATATCCCTTGAAAGAGTTCCAAGACTAGGAACTCTTCTATTATGAGGCTCATCGAGGGAGATCATTGAAGATTAAAGAATGGAGCTTGAGGTTCTAAATGGGCAAGATTATAAAATATTTTTACTCAGTTATAATATACTGAAACAAGTCTAATTTTATTTTTTTAATGAGTAATGTCATATATAGTTATTGATTGTGCAAGTTGCATTTTTTTTTAGAAAAAAAAGAATGAGATCGACTATTAAAAAAATTAATTTTTTTATGTGAATTTTATATTTACTCCCTTTTCAAATAGAATGTGCCACGATTGTCCATTGTTAACAGGCATTTGCTGCTTATTCATGGGGGTGATAAATTGTGCATTGTGGTTGTGACATATTAAGTAAATATTCATGAGAATACAAAGTATTCATACAAATAAATTTGGATGGAGAAATGATATTTTAGTCGTAGAATACATAAAAGTCATACAATTATTTTTAAAAAGTCAGTAAATGCAAGACATATATAAAAAATAATAATTTTTTAATAGTAAATCACACTTTTTTTCAAAATAATTATGCGTACTTACACATTCTACAAAACATCAAGTACATTCTATAACTGTATATAACATTATTCAATTGAATAAAAACAACAAAATAACAAAAAAAGCCAAAAAGGATAGAGCGGTAGAGGTAGCCCATATATTTTCTTTTCTTGTAGCTCTATACTTCTGTTTTCATTCACTACAAGAAATGGGACCTTTTTTAGCGATTTTATTTTTGTTGAAATTAAAATCGCTGCAGTAGCATAGTAAAAGCAGCGATTTGAGGACGCTAAAACAGTAATTTTCTTTTAACACTTTTTGCAGCAATTTTTTACTTATTACAACAAAAATTAACGCTGCAAAAAAAAAGCCTGTTCATTGCTGAAAATTGCAGCACTTTTTAAACTTATTGCAACGATATTTTCCGTCCGAGTTAGCAAAGTGATTTTGCAGCGCTGTATCGTTCGCTACTACAACTCATTGCCGCGCCAAACACCTTATAATTTCAGTACTTTTATATTTCCCCCCAAGTTTTTTTGCCCTCACATTTCCTCACTCCGCCCGATTTGCAACAGTCCTGAGAAAACTTCAATCTGTTCCCATCAACCTTCTAGGGTTCAATCCACCCCAACGAAAACCTAGTTTCCTTGCATTCTCAAGTGGCTTGAGCTCACTTTCCAACAATTTCTCCCATTAAGCAGAAATTCCATTTTCGGCGCTGTATTTGTTTAGAATTTCCAAAGAAGATTTTGATCTCCCAACGATCAAACCCTAGTTTGAATGCACACGTCCTTCCATTTTATTTGGCAATTGGCGTCTCCGTTTGGGAAGCTGAATGACTACGTTTCCACCTTCGCTGGAATACGATTTCGTGCCTCCATTTCTAGTCCGAAGTGCCTAGTCCTCTGTTTTCCAGAATGATCAAACGAGGCCTAAGGTATCTCCTATTTCTTGTGAATCTATGAAACCCCTTTACGAGTTTTTTGCATTACAAACGTAATTCAAAAGAGTGTGTTTTAGGAAATTGATGTGCATGTGCGTGTGTTTTAGGTATACTGATTGTGTAGCTGCCTGTTGTGTTTGGAGGAAAGGGTGTGTGCATTAGATAATACATGGCATTAAGCAAATAGAACTTCTGTATTTCTTAGGATAGAAGCAACGATTTTAACAAGAATACCCAGAAAACTTCTGTACTTCTGAACCAGATGCATCTACCACTCAAGTGCATTTCAAGTTTTTATTTTTATTTTTATTTTCTTTTCTTTTAAGTATTTTTTTAACATCCTTAATCATTAAGGAAAAATTACAAAAATATATAACTTTACTAATACTCACCTCCTTAATTATTAAGTAAAATAAAAAAAAAATCAATTACAAAAAGAATATATAGTAGATAAGTTTGTATATGAGTAGCAAGAGTATAATTTTCCATTTCTTTAAACGCTGTAGCTCAAGCTTGGTATTAAGTAGTTATCAGACAGAGACTATAAATTTGTTGCTTGTAATACTTTGTTTATTAGAAGTATGAATTCCAATGTATATTTCTACTGGAGCGTACGTGCTAGCGATCGACCATGTACTCCAATTCATAGTGTTTCTGGTTTTCTAGAATTAATCATGCAAATCTCCTCAGTGCAGCTCAGATCCTAATCTGATCTTAAATACCGTATATGAAAGTACTAATAAGGATGTTTAGGTATAAAGCTAATTAAGACTGCAAGTAATTTATTATTCCAATACCTTCAAAATTTGGAGGCTTTCTGACAGGCTTCGATCTCAACATACATAGATGATCAGAAAGATATACTGCAGCAGACTGAAATTAAAGACATGAGAAGCTTGCTAATTCGCTAGCTAGCTAGGAAGACAAAAATTAAATTTATATATACCAATAAATACACACTAGTGATATATTTTAGTGCCAAACCTTGAACCATAATACAAGCAATTAATGATCTGATAGTTGGAGCTAGGACTAGCTAGCTACAGTACAGCATGATGATCTGATGCTATTCCCAGATAAAAATGATTCCCTAACTAGTGAGAAAAATTAGAAATGAAAATTAAACCATAGGTGTTTTTTTTTTTTTGAGAATTTAGATTAACATTATGGGCTCATAGATATGTAGATTCATGTGTAGCATCAAAACATTCTACTAAAAAGTAAGTGACATGAGATGGTGATGATCTTAATGGCCAATTCTGCAAAGTGGGGGTAAGTGGAAAATTTTGTTTTAGATTAGGGGATAAAATGATAATTTTGATAGTTTAGTGATCTTATTGCAAAATGAGTGGCTAACGCTGGAAAAATGCAATTTCTCCCTCAAAATTAAACTCTAGAAAATGAATTTGAATGCTCATTGACAATACAATATTGTAGAACCCTAGCATTTAGTTGTAGCGTCAAGAGAATTTAGGTGCTAAGAAGACATTCAACTGAGTTATGTGTGACTAATTAACTTCAAGTAATTAATTAAATTACAGCAGCTGCACCACCAAACCACCAAACTCTCATACTTCTTCTATAAACGGTTCAATGGAGCTAGTGCTATTCCTAGGCCATGTTCAGTACATGATGATCAGCTTCTTGTGAGGAGTGGCAGCAGAAGCTAGGCTGTAGATTTTTCAAAAACAATGTACGACCATGATTCCTGTTTCAGTCCTATCCAAAATGTGCATGTATGACATAGAAATACAAGGAGTTGATGTAAAGCTTTAAGGCAAGTGTAGTAGACCGTGGTGTTCTTGTAGATGCCCATATTGCATAGTTAAGGTCTGCACTCGAAAAGCCTATTGTTAATCCTTGTCACATTTGATATTAAGTGCATTCCAAATTACATGGGGCAGCTTTGCTATTTCCTTTGTGTTGGGACTCGATGCCTGATAGTTCAGTTGCACTGCATAGATTCATTTCCTGAATCTATCAAGAAGTTTTTGAGTGATGAGAATGTGTGTTTTGTGGTGATGTAAAGTGCAAGTTTCTCATATATCAGTATTTGCAACGGTTTTCTCTCATGAACAGGTCAAGTATGCCATTCATGATGCTTGTACTTGTTATTTGCTTGCAGACTCTCTCTTAAATTTGCTCTAGGCCGTTTTCATCTCCATCATGTACTTAAAGAGATGGCCTGTTTTGGATAAGTTTTTGTGGTCTTATCTTCTTTTGTGGGCTTTTGTATCTAGAAATGTCTTTTGAGGTTTTGAGTTTGGTGTTTTGATTTTCTCTAGTGTTCTTGTGGAGATCTTTAAGGCTGCCTGCTAATATTGAACTTTTTTAACTCAAGCAAAGGACCGGAGTGGCCAGCATGCATGTAATTTGAGGCAGGTACTAATGTTCAAAATAATTTTATTTTCCAGAAAATTGACCAATGCTAATATATTTATTTATTTATTACATTAATATTATTTTCTTTTGATTATAAATATATATAATCTCCAATTTGCTCCAGTAAGTTTGATTCTCATGGATATCTGGCATGGATCCACCAAAAATCATGCATGAATGATACCCAATCTACACATGACCTTATTAATACTACATGATAAATCAAAAGAAAATAAAAGAATCTCTCATGAGATGGTCTCCCTGTAGTTAGAATTGCTTGAGGGAGATATATATATATATATACACACATGATTGTCATGTGAATTTATAATGAAGAATGACTCAGATTGTCCCCTCTCCCATATCTCCCAAAACAATCTTTCCATCAATTAACTCTTCCATGAGCCCCTGTCTTCCAATCAACTACCTAAAGGCAATGGGATTAATTGCTGCTATTTATTGATGCTATGTTCTAGTTGTTCTGCTTTTGTGGTAAACACAACTTAAAAGAGGAATAAATGGGGATTTTACATGATGGTTTTGCTCACATTGAAGAGAGACTGTTTTGAGTAACAAATATATTTTTGTGTTATTATTTGCTGTTATTTATTACTAACATGTTCTAGTTGCAATTTGTAAACTGCATTCATTATATTTTCTGGGTCACTTAAATTTGCTAGCCACTCTAGCTGAATCCAAGCTAGAGTGGGGTTCTTATGTTACAAACATCATGGATTTTAAGCCTAACCCACATCTATGCACTCTAAAGACAGCATCGGCTCCTGGTTTTTGTGTTTCAAACTTTTCTTTCTAGAGTAATTCCTGAGTAACACTTATGTATTTAGAGAAGCTTAAACTATTTTCTGACAGTCATTTGTGTGTGGCCATTAATAGTTGTCAACTAACATTTGTTATGTCCACTTTAGCAAAATCCAATATGCTTTTAGGATTATTAAGCATCGGAGATGTAATATGCTACCATGGTACCATGGCTTAAATTGTTGCAGCTAACATGAATGTCAGCCCATTTGTGTGAATTGCTCTATCACCCTTACCGTCGCATCAACTATTAAGTAAGAAGGGAAGGTAATAGAGTTCCGAGAGGCACTAATTACTGGCAAAGCCAGTACTATTGATAAACATTTTCTGCATGTCAGAAAGCAAACCTTGGACCTGGAGGAATTCTTCTCTATTTAGAATTTATATTTCCCGAGACTTAATATGCAATCCTTTATAAGACTCCTTTCACCTTCAAATACCTGGTATCATAATAGGAGCATCCAACTTTTAGATTAACAGTTCAAGAAAGCTAAGACCCAACTAGGAAAAAATTTTTCCATGCTGGAAGAAAAATATTACTACGTGCCGGTACCATATGTGAATGGTACCGGTAGTCTGCTGATACTGGTAAGTGGTGAAAACCTGCGATTTCTTCAGTTGGGATAACAGTGTCTCTTGGGATCAATTTCCACATCACTCCACCAACAGTTTCAATTCCAAGGGTCAGTGGAGCCACATAACAGAAAACGCGATAATAGCATCAAGAATCCCACAAGGCACATTGTCAGTGCTGCCCATTAAGATTGTCTACATTATGGTAGCACCATCTCATGGATAAGATTATTGCAAACATATAATATGAAAAGAAAAGTAGTACCTTTAGTTTCTTCACCACCCTCTCCACTCAATATGCTTCCTTGTACAGCAACACCATAAGCAACTGCCTCATCTGGGTTCACAGCTTTGTTTGGTGAGTTTCTAGATTTTTAGTCCTTAAGAAGCTGTTGAACATTTGGATAGAAAGTGCTTCCACGAACAAGCACAATTTCATCAATTTTTATCTTCTCCAAACCGGCATCTTCCATAGCCTTCTTAAGATGGACTAATGGTCTTTCAGTCCAAATCTTTAATTCAGCTCCTCAAATCTAGCTCGGGTCAATGGTTCAGAGAAGTTAACACCCAATTAAGTGATTCAATCTCGACATGGAGTTCACTGCTAAGAGCTCTCTTGGCACGCTCACTTTCCCTCCTCAGCTTCCCAAGAGCTCTGTTTTCCTTGCTGATGTCCTTGCCATACATATATATCAATTTGATGAAATAGTCCATAATTCTATGATTAAAATCCTCACCTGCAAGGAAATTGACCTTCCTTAGAGCACTAAATTTTAACTTATAGGGGAGCCTAATACAAACTTCTGTCTCATAAAAAACAGATACTTGGCATTTGCTTGTATACATAATACTCTTATATCTGCCTTTCTTATGATAAATAAAACATGCTGAACCACTAAACAGTGTTGAAGTACACAATCTGAAACCCTCTAGGGTTTGTTGCAGTCCAAGTAGTCAAATCACCCTAATTAATCTCTAGGAGACTGGAAACTTTCAGACATAATCAAAACTTTATACAGGCATCCAAGAACATATATAATATACTGCTCCTTTCAATCCATGTTTTCTCTTATAGAAAATTTAACAACCAATAAAACAGGGTATAAGAATATATGGTCTAACCTCCAAGATTAGTGTCTCCATTAGTGGCAAGAACCTCAAAAACCTCTGAATCAATTGTCAAGATACTGACATCAAAACTCCCACCACCAAGGTCAAGCACAAGGATGTTCTTTTCACCACCCTTCTTGTCTAGACCATAAGCGATGGCAGCAGCAGTTGCTTCGTTGATAATTCTGGCAACATTCAGTCCAGCGAAGACTGCCGCATCCTTGGTAGCCTGCCTCTGGGCATTTTTAACATTACGCTGCATGTTGGAACAAATATTAAAATTAGTGTAACTGAAATTAACGACAGGGTTTAAGAAAGTAGAAATTTTCTATATCAATTGAGTAAAAGTATTAGGTACACAGTTTTTTGTTTCTTTACTCACCAGGAACTGTCACAACGGCATCCTTGATTTTCTGCACAAGGAATGCTTCAGCCGTTTCCTTCATCTGAGTCAGAATCATGGCATTGATCTCCTCAGGGCTGAAAACCTTGGTCTCACCATCCTTAATCTTCACTTTAATGTAAGGCTTTCCATCCTTGTTCACAATTTGGTAGGGCACAAGCTTCATGTCTCTCTGAACCTCCTTGTCTTCAAATCTGTGTGTTTATAGAAAAGCCTGTCACTACCATTTCCAAACAAATGGATATATAATCGGAAATCAACAAGTTTTGATTAGGATGAATTACTTCTTTGCATTAAGACTCTTGACGTCAAAAATGGTCCTTTCAGCGTTGACGGCTGCCTGGTTCTTTGCAGCCTCACCGATTAGTCTCTCACTGTCAGTGAAAGCAACCCATGAAGTAATGATACGGTTTCCTTGGTCATTCGCTATGATTTCAACATGACCGTTCTTTCAAACACCAAATATGAGTTTTAATTGTATTTGCATGGCTGGCACTTTGGCTTAAATTTCATTTTTAACTTGACTAAGTTCAATTTATATTTAAAACTCCATCCTTTTTCCCTCTCTTACCTCACGTTTAGCACCTAAAAAGATAGCAGCAAACACACTTCCAAGTTCAGAAATTTTCTGCATCAGATTCTGTCATGCTTTCTTTCTGCTTCATCTATCCTTACATTTTCCCCCTAATATTTGTTTAGTTGGGTGTGTAACTATGTGGTTGAGAGTCTGGAACATGCAAACTGGATGCTAGAGTCTGCTTGAGATTATGACTTGTTTTTCTGCCCTGTTTTGTTCCATGCCGACATTCTTACCAAGTTGTTATTCTGCTATAGTTATACATTTGTAGTATGCTCTATGTGCATCACTTTTCGAATATGTGTAGGCCTCCATTTATGTGTTAAACTGTAAGATGTAAGTATGAATTTAATTACCTTCTACTCAAGCTAATAACTAAGTAAACAACTATGGTTTTCAATAGAAATCCTCTGTTTATCTCTTCCTCTGTTTATGCTATGTGTACCCACAAATCATGCTTATTCCTAATTTTTCATAACACTAGTTCATTGCTTGTGTAGTTGGGATTATAGTTGAAGTAGGGGGGGGTTTTGAAACAGGTATACAACTAACTTAGTTGGCTTGTCAAGCTAGTGCAGAAAGTCTGATCAAGTATTTTGCTTTGAATGTATACTCTTATGTTCTAGCACCTTAGTTTGCATTTATCTTATCTCTTTACCTCAACCTCAATATGTGACATTAGGAAAACCAAATGGCCTTAAAATATCAGACCAAAACCAGCTCTAAGTAGCTAGATCAGAGAGGAACATTAATTACAGCTCCTCTCTTTCCTTTCACCTGATTCCTCTTAATTTTTACCTCAAAAGGGGTTCTATTGATCCTTTCAGTCTTGTGGCCAACATTATGGGTCGATGAAATATTTCCATCTTATGTATTTTATATTCTATAGGTTGTCGTGTGTATATGATTATATGGGGTCATGTGTTGGTTATGCAATAGTTAAGCTACATTGAATAACATATGTTGCAATATGTTTCATTTCTATAAAGTTGTCTTCTGCAGTAATTTAGTACTTTTTTTGTTTATTTTTGAAAAACAATGATTCCATACCAAATAGTGAGTTTGCATTGACTTGGGAACACACTGTATGGTTACTTTGCTTTTACATGACGAACAATTTTCTGAAGGGGGACCTACTATAATTGGGAGGCCATGCCATGCAATGTTGTGCTAATACTACGATGGGTGAAGGTTTTATGGGTGAGTCATAAGGGCTTTGTCGTGGGTAACTTCCCTGTCATTAAAGAAAAAGAAACAAAATTCAGAGAATTGCTTACATTTACTTTTAGAGTTCTATTGATCTAACATTTTGGAGTTAAATTTTTCTGGTTTCCTTAATATCCCCTGTTTACCAGTACTTGTTTGTATGGGTCCCGAAGATAAGTTAAATCAGGTTGACAAAACTATAAAAAAAAAAAAAAAATTAATATATGTTGAATAAATTGGAGGATAATGGTTTTGGTTTCTGGGTTTTGAAATTCTTTTACGTCATTGCTCAATAAATTGCATATACCCTTAGACGGATAAACTCCTCCATGTTGCAAAAATATTTTAGTAAATTCCTGAACACTTGTCTTTTCTAAAGTTTTTAAATCTTAAACATTTGTCAAAAGATAAGCATTTAACCGCATTTGATTTCCATCACAGTTTGACGTAAAAGAATATTACCTGAAATCGCACCATAGAAAATTGTTCTACCATTTTAAGTGGACTCTATGTTACATATGAAAGTGTTTTGTGGAGATTTTTCATATAAGCTAGCTTCCCATCAATTATTTAGGGGTCATTTTTAGACTACAACTTGAGGGACTGCATATAATGTTAATAACTCTCTTTTCATTGCTTCTAATATGATGCTTTGGAGGAATAAATGTTGCTCAACATGCTGTTTATACACTTTTCATTGAGGGCCAAGATTTCATTATGAATAAACCTTTCACTGGCTGAATGAGGTTCCTTTTTTTAACAGAGTGTTGGACTATCATTAGCCATCATTGAAGGTCAGCTGGATGTAATGAGAATGTTCTCCTTCCACCTTTGCTGAAGCTGAGTTTACCGATCATCTTGATTAATCTCTTGACAAATGAGATGGGCAAATTAACATCTTCCTGAAGGACTTCCTGAAAGGTACATTTTTTGACTCTGTTTCCACATGGATGACACGAGGGCTACTGGGTTTTCTCTAGTTGGTGATGTCCTTGGAGTTGATCAATCATGTGAATGCAGCCTAGCCAACAAAAATGTATCTAAAGAGACCAACTAGAGGTTACAACCATTATTCCAACCTAGCTAAGTTGTAACTGGGTTTTCTTTTTGTATATTTACCTTTTGTGTATGTGGTGCTCTAAGTTGTGTTCTTTTAAAGGAATAGATCTTGCGGAAATGGTTGTCTTTGTATATGTAGAGCATATGCTTGAAAGTTCAATTGTTCAATAAGGGAATTTGCTAGTTTTCTTGGAGGAAAAAAAGAGCCACAATAGATCCCTTTAAATCTGTTTGTGACCTGGATTAAGCCTAATTTTTCAGTTATTTTTAATATGGTAGATATATATTTGGATGACTTTTAGGAGTTTGAGGAGATGGTTGAGGTTGATAAGGGCAATGGTGTGACAACATTGAATAATGACCTTGCAGAAGAAATTTCTCCTGGATTCTGAGTAGCATGCAAAAGCAATTTTTGGGTTGTTACCAAACTGATAACAACAGCATTTATAAGTTGTAAAATGGGTATAGTTTTTCAGACTTGTCATGCTTGAATTTCTTATTTTCTGTTATAAACACACACAAAAAAAAGACCAACCAGCTTTGAGACATGGAGAATTTAGTATGCAGACATTGTTGGAGACAATTTCTAATTAGATGAGTCCTTGTATGTTTCTCTTCATATTATAGTAACCCACCAATATGATGTTGTTTTTTCAATATTTCTTGTGTTGGGAAAAATAAATGGTGGGTAACTTGTATACAAATATGCTGCCTTGGAGCACTTTTCCTGGGTTTTGTAATGCTGAAATGAGACTTTTAGAGCTGTCTGTGGATGATGATTAGAGTATACAGGTGTGCATGTTGGAATATGTTGGTATGGGTCTGTTTTTATGCTCTATGGTGACCATTAGTAGTTGTCAATATATACTCTAACTGTGGGTTGTTACCAAACTGATAATTTCAGAATTTATAACAAAAGAAATGGGAATAGTTTTTCAGACTTGTCATGCTTGAAGTTCTTATTTTCTGTTATAAACACACACACGAAAAAGACCAACCAGCTTTGAGAAATGGAGAATTTAGCATGCAGAAATTGTTGGAGACAATTTCTAATTAGATGAATCTTTGTATGTTTCTCTTCATATTATATTAACCCACCAATATGGTGAGTTTTTTCAATATTTCTTGTGTTGGGAAAAATAAATGGTGGGTAACATGTGTGCTAATATGCTGTCTTGGAGCACTTTTCTGGGTTGTGTAATGCTGAAATGAGACTTTTAGAGCTGTCTGAGAATATCTTGATTAGAGTATATAGGTGTGCATGTTGGAATATGTTGGTATGTTTTTATGCTCTATTTGACCATTAATAGTTGTCAATATATACTCTAAGTGTAATTACAAGTCCATATAGCTAACGTGTATGACTTGAGATTATTTATCAAACTTGAAAAATTTACTTGCAACCCTACAGACACACACTTCTAAATATATTTTAGAGGCAGCAATTTTTGGGTTCAGCCCAAACTGATATACTCAGAATTTATAAGTTGTAACTCTCATTGTTTTTTTTTTTCAGACTTAATATGGCTTTACTTACAAATATTCTGTTATAAATGCACACAGGAAAAAGACCAACCAGTTTTGAAAAATAGAGAATTTAGTATGCATATTTTGTTGGAGACAAGATTCTAATTAGATGAACCTCTACATGTTTCTGGGTCATATTATATTAACCCAAAAATAAATGGTGGGTTTTTCTTGCCTCTTGTGTTGGGAAAATAAATGGTGGGTAACTTGTAGATCTAATATGCTGCCTTGGAGGCCTTTCTTTCTGGGTTGTGTACTGCTCAAATGCATATGTTAGAGCTGTCTGTGGGTGATGATTACAGGTGCTGATATTGGAAAATGTTTGTAAGGCAGTTGTTTTTATGCACTTTGTTGTTAATAGTTGTCAATATATGTAATTACAAGTCCATATTAGCAAGCTGTATGACTTGAGATTATCTATCAAACTTTTCTGAAAAATTTACTTGCAACTCTACAGACACACTTCTAAACATGTTTTTAAAGGCAGCTGTCATTTTGGGTTCTTAGAAAATAGTTATATCAGAATTTATAACTAGTGCCCAAATTGGTTCTGTTTTGCCAGATTTAATATGGCTGGAAATGTATATTTTCTGTTATAAATGCACACAGAAAAAGACCAACCGAGGTTACTAAAATGGAGAATTTAGTATGCATATTTTGATGGAGACAATTTCTAATTAGATGAAGGCCTACATGTTTCTTTTCATATTATATTAGCCCAAAAAACACCAAGATTTTTTCTGCCTCTTGTGTTGGGTAAAAATATATGGTGTGTAACTTGTAACCTCAATATGTGCATTGGAGCACTTTTTCTGGGTTGTGTACTGCTGAAATGAATATGTTAGAGCTGCCATACAGCCATGTTAGAACTTTTAGTTATACTTTATGTGGATGCTCTTAAAAGTAAATCTATTTCAATAGTGGTTGATCATTTGCATAATTATGCAGGTAGACTAAAGTATGAATACAAGTTTTGATATGTGGCCATACATTGATAAGGTATTATCCTATCTCATAGTTATTTTGTTTTTTGGATATTTATGTTAGGGTCAGGATCCCCATTAAGATTTTTTATGTTTGAGGCAATTTGCAGTAGATTAGAACCATAGCACAAGGAATATTTCCAGAGTACATGCATAACTTATAATATAAGCTTTGATGTATTTAGGCCTAATTTCTGGGTTCAGCAGTGATGTAATAAACTGATAAATCTAGAAATCACTTCTGAAGATCATCTAAGCAGAGAACTTTATATACAACATGTACAGCTATACACGTTGTATGTGAGTACTGCATGTAATTGCTTGTAAGATAATTAGTTTCAGATGCATATATATATATATATATATATATATATATTGTTTGTATAAATTGAGTAAAACCTTCTAGAGCTCATGTGTGTGTTTCTTTCAAACATCTTTACAGTGTAATTATTTATATAAGCAGCAAATTTAAAAGTGCTAGTTTCGTGATTAAGGGTGTTTTGCTTAAATGACTGTAAATCCATTTCTAGATTTTAGATTTAGACCTTATGTTCTACTTTTTGGCAATTGGCGATAATGAATGAACATTGATGTTTACAGGCCTAATTGAGTATTATTTTCTTGGTCATTATTCAATGTTCTTATGTGTTAAATTAATCAGTTTACGTAACAAAAATCTATATGGTCATTGACAGAATGGATCGGAGAGATTGAAAGGCTGCAAAATGCTGAACAATGAATCCCCCCCCCCCCACTTGATGCAGACGTCTTGAAGTTGTTCTATCCAATGCCCAGGTGCACATTGTTATCGATGACATGAACTAATTCTAACTATAGAAGAGCAGGACAGTTGAACAATTGTTGATGAATGTGGAGATTTTCAATTAATGTTTAGGAGCAAGAAATAGGATCTATATATTTAGTAGTTTGTATGTACTGTAGGTTTTGCAAGTAGAAATTGGTCCACCCTTGTGTATATAGCCCATGACTGCATATTAATGTGAATTTCCCATTGAGTTTAGATGAATGAATGTGTTTGATTTATTATAATCCTCAAGAAAAGGTTTTTTCCTATAATGAAAGTAGTGAAAGAATTTCTCTATATTTCGTATTTCTAAATTGCGTGTTGTCAAAACTATAAGTGTTATATAGCAATGGAATAGAATTGGATATAGGTTTATGTGTGAATGGTTCATGTAGGAAATTTTAAATTTGTGGTGATGCCAATGAAGTTATGTAATTAATTGTTGTTAATTAACAACAATTAAGCTATTAAAATTAGGTGAAGTTTAAGGTATTAAGAAAAAGTTCATTGATTAAGGGGGCTAGGTAATATCATGATTAAATATGTGAACATTACTAAATAGTTCATTATATTTCTTACTAAGTTTGAAAAATATGGTTATATATATAACAAATATATTAGGCGAGATAACGATCTTCCAACAAAAAAAAAAATGAAATATAATTAATAGCAGCGCTTTTCAGAGTAATTGCAGCGATTTTAAATGCTGCAATTATACTTTAACAACGATTTTTCAGACATTTTCCAAATTTGCAACAGTAAATAACCAAATTGCAGCGCTTTATTCAATTTTCCAGCATTTTTATTACGTTGCATTCACTTATTTGCAACAATTTTCAAATAAATCGCTGCAATTAATTCCCTCTCTTCCAGCGCTTTTAGGCAATTTTCAGCATTTTTATTGCGTTGAAAAATATTATTTCCAACAATTTCAAAATAAATCGCTGGAATTGCCGAACTTATAATAGCGATTTTTATCTCAATTCCAGCGATTTTAGATACTGCGATTACGCTTTAACAACGATTTCACATACAACAATGGACACAATCGTAACAATCTTACCTATTTGCAGCGCTTTTGGCTGATTTTTCAGCATTTATATTACGCTGTAATAGAGAATTAGCAACAATTATTAATAAAATCGCTGCTATTAAAAACTTAATTGCAGCGCTTTTTAGAGCAAATACAGCGCTTCTAAATGCTGAAATTAGATATTAACGGCGATTTTCCAGACATGCAAAATACAGTACCAATAATTTTTCATAGTTGCAGCGCTTTTGGGTTTATATACAGCATTTAAATTACGCTGCAAATACTTATTTCCAACCATTTTTAATAGAATCGCTGGTATTACAGGATCAATTGCAGCGCTTTTCAGAGTATTTGCAAGGATTTACAATGCTGCAATTAAGATTTCTCAGCGATATATGCTTATACAGTTGCGGGCAGTTACAACGATATTTTGTAGTTTTAGCAAGGAAAAAAAATCGTTGCTAAATGTTTTAAAAGCAACGAATTTTTATTTTTCGCTGCTTTAGGCAAAAAAGACGCGATTATAGGGGCGACTGTGCAAGGATTTTTAAAGCGCTGGAATTGAGTATATACAGCAGTTTATAGGCTTTATTGCAGCGATTTTGTGCGCTGCAATAGACGTGATTTCTTGTAGATATTCAATAAGCAATATTTAATTGAAAAATTCTGGTCATCATTCTGACATTACATATTATACATTTTTATTTTTATTTATTTTTTACTAAATATATAGTATATAGATAATGAATAGAAAAAATCAATCAATTTGAAAATAATAAAATTAAAAAAATTAAAATAAATATACTATATAATGTGTGTGGAAGACAATAGCAAAATTCTATTGACCTCATTTATTTGAGAAATGAGATAAGTTGAAAGTTGAATAAAATATTATTAAAATATATTATTTTAATATTATTTTTGTATTAAAATTTTAAAAGGTTAAATTGTTTAATTTATTTTATATAAAAATTTTAAAAAATTATAATAATAAAATAAAATAAAATGAGATGTTTTAAATAAAACCTTAAGGCCTGTTTGAGATTGCGGTGAGAGGTCTAAAAAGTGTGGTAGAACAGTCTAAAGTGCTTAAATGAAAAAATTTATCCGTTTAGTAATTTTACATCAAAGTACTTCTAAATCAAGAAAAAGTAGAAAACTACATTTCAATAAAAGCATCAAAGTGATGCTTTTTGTCAGAAGCACTTCAGAAAAAAGTAGTCCATATTTTACTGTACTATATACATTACGAAATGACACTTATCATTTTAACACAATGACAATTTTGCCCATTTATATTTTTCATTATTCTCTTATAATCTAATCAAGACTTTACCCGTCAATATTTTTCATTCTTCTCCTATCACTTATGCATCGTTGAAAAAATTTTCTTTTTATTATAATTACTGAAAAATTTATTAGACTATTTTTGTTATTATTTTATTATAATATTTGATTTTTATCAAGTATATGTCATTTTGTGTCATTTCTATCTCAAAAAAAAAATTTTTTTAATTTGTTTCCAAATAAATCTAATATATTTGAAAGTGTTTTAAACATACGGATCTCTAACAATAAATAGTTTTTTAATCGTAGAGCTTATTATTTTAAGCTTTAAGATATAAATCTTAAGTTAAAAGTAATATTTTTCACCACAATCTCAACATGCACTTAGAGCATCCTTATTGACTTGGCCAAATGAGATGTTTGGCCAAATTTTACATAATTTGGCTCAAAAACCTTTCATATTAGATTGAGCAAATCTAAAATAATTTGAACTTTTGCTACAGTAGTTGGTTAAAGATAAAAGACCACTATTCATTCACCAAATATTAAAATATTAATTTATCATTCAAAATAAATAAATAAAATTAATTAGAATACAATTAACATTTAACATTTATAATATAATTATTATTAACATTTAACAATACTTTTTTTAATATTAATTTAATTAGAATATAATTACTATTAACATTTAATAATACTTTTTTTAATATTAATTTAATTAGAATATAACTATTACTAACATTTAATAATACTTTTTTAATATTAATTTAATTAGAATATAATTACTATTAACATTTAATTGGTAGAATTACAAAATGTGATAAAATAAATTAAATATAAAAATTATTAATTTAATAATATTTTATTATTATATAGAGAATGAATAACTAATTTAATGTAGAGATTAAATTTAGATAAAATAGATAAATATAAAGAAATATTAATATTAAATAAATTTAAAGATAAATTTAACTAAGCCACTAAAAATACTCTTTAGTTAGGGAGTAGGAGCAACGTCAACGTAGCTGGCTGGTGGGGATGATACCAACCCCACTCCCCACAAGCTGAAGCCACAGCATCGAGTCTTTTTCTCGGTTGCGTAGTACGATATATTTTATTAACACAAAAATATTTTAGAGCCACGCTGGTGGGCCTAGCGGTAGCGGTATCGTTCATCGTTATTCCCCCTGCTCTCTCTCTCTCACACACACGAACAAACGCACACTCGCTGCCTCGCATTGTATGTTACAGCAAAGATGTCCTGTACATGATACAAAAATAATAATAAAAATGTTAAATATAATTAAAAAAACTTATAAAAAATTTACTTTTTTATATATTAATTATTGGTCTCTTGAAAATTATAAAACTTAAATTTAAAAAGAAAATTAAAAATAGTAAAATTACAAGAAGAAGTGCTTACTCAAAAAATAAAACCCTTCAACTTGCAGTACCAGACAACCATTATTCTGCTTTACAGCCAACACATATCTCAAAATTAAATCGGATTAGAACTCCACACAACCACCCCCCGCCCCCCAAACAAACAAAAAAAATTCTCTGTTACTTGTCTTTGCTGTTTCAATTGTACCTTTCGCTCGTATGGGTTTGCTCTCCTTTGAGACATCAAAAGATTAGAAGATCGTATTTATTTCTGGAATATGTGTTTTCTTACGGGTTGTGGGGTTTCTATATTTACTGCTGCGTATTGATGATCCTTTCCAACTGGGTGGTTTGGTAGAGGTGAGAGGGGAGTGAGCGAGAGTGTAATAAACCCCCGAAAGTGTTGTCGGCGCATGGTCACTTTCTGTCGGCATTCTGTATCCAGCGATGATACATAGCGAGAGAGTGAGTGACTCAGAGCATTTCCATTAATTTATTCCAAAGTACAACAACAGAGTTTGATAGAGAAATTAGTTAGAGAGGCTTCCTGGGTTTCTTTTATTACCATTGCTTGGAGGGCAGCTATCATCTGCATCATCACTCCCCGAAGAAGCATATTGATTTGGACCTGGCCATGCTTTGTCTTTATACCAACTGGGACTTCAAAATTCGCTCTTGATCACAACTGGATTTCTGTGCTTTTTATCCCCAACACACATTCTGTTTTTCTTTGATTTGTTAGAAGAGTACTTGGAGTATCTTCTTGATTTGACTGCTGCCTTTGTGGCGTTGGATAGAGGATTGTGGATGAATATTGATTTGGGGGGTAGTGGTATTAGAAGATTCTTTCGTATTGCCTCTGGCAAATGAAGCTGTGGTTCATTGAGATCTGGCAGCATTACTTATCTGGGAATAGAGGTCTGGACCCCGTCCTGTCCATGCTTTAGTTTCATCTAGGTCCAGCCCTGATGGAATCGGAAGAAGATTTCAGATGTTAATTTGCGTTTTTCTTCAATACCTTATATGAATCTCTGATTGACATCCAAGCATTTGCGATTAGAGCCTGGGGATGATCGTATTCAGCCTTGTGGATTGAACAGTTATTGCAGAACTTTCTAAAGATGATTGGTTGTTGGCATTATTCATTTTGTCGTATTTTTAATTTTTTCTATCGGTCATTCAACATCAATGCATACCTTCTACACTAGTCATGTTCTTTGTAGTTTTCTTTGGGAAAAGAAATTGAACTTCCAGTCGTGATTCCGACTGCTGCTTTGTGTCTGATTTACTCCTATTCAGATAATTTTATGAGAGATTAGCTATGATTCTTAACAATTGCCCACTTATAGTTTTAGTGTTGACGGATGCTGCCTGACTTGTAACCAATTGGTTGGGGATATATAATAAATGTGAATGTTGCTCCTTTTTATGCTTTATTTTTGTTGCATTTCTTCTTTTCCCCAGTAGATTTTGATTATTTTTCTTCTGACTCCTTTGCATTCCAGGTTCAATAAATAATTATTTGTGTCCCAATAATACTCTAGAGCATAGCTGAAGTGGCTCCCATTACAGATGTCAGGGCATCTTGCAGCAATAACAGCAGGTGCTGCAGGAGCGGTGGCATTGGTGGGGATAGTAATCTTCTTCATATGGCTCTGCCTATCTCGCAAAAGAACCCCTACAAGAACTTCAGAGACAGGGTCCTCTGATCCGTCTGTTCAAGGTAACTTTCACAACATGTGTTTCTTTGAGGGTGTCAATAGAGACGAACTCAATGTAAGGTACAATCAGTTCAGAAGTTTGTTCTGTTAACCTGCAGTGGGAAGAAATGTTGGTTTTGAGCTGTCCTTGCGTGAAACAAGGCGTTTTGAGATCGAAGAATTGTCTCTTTCCACAAAACAATTTAGTGATAAAAACCTAATCGGGCAAGGAAAGTTTGGGGAGGTATATAAGGGTTTGCTTAATGATGGGATGCTAGTGGCTATCAAAAAGCGACCTGGAGCACCTAGCCAGGAATTTATCAACGAGGTAATAATGATTCTTCCCATCCAGCTAAACTCGATCATATAAGTTGCTACAATACAAGATAGAGGAAGCAACAGAGAGTAAACTAAGATTACAAGCATTCACCACCCATTCCTTAAAGAAGAAGTTCAAGAGAATATAGTGAAATGTTGAAGTTGATTAAACAAGATTCTTTCAAATCTGGAATTTTCTTGTTACCCGCAATGTAAAAACGTGGTGTTTTTTTAACTTTTACCTATAAAAAAAAAAAAAAAATCTGAAATTTTCCTGGTATTATTAGAGTTGCAGTTTAGAAGAGTTCGTGGTATCAGTTGGCTAAACAAACTTTCCTAGGATAGATTAGTGAATAAGACTATTGATCACTATCTGTGTTTTCTTTTTTTCTTTCTTTTTTTGGTTTCCCATATTCGATAGATGCATTCACCCTAGTTTTAGCATTACAGAAAATCCGTGTCGTATGCATAGAGCGGTAATCTTTAATTTTGCTTCACCATGATATATCCAGTTCCTTCCTTGCTTCAAAATATGGCATTTAATTATTAACTCATTGTAAACTCAACAAAGTCCTCCCTGATTAACTGTTCAGATGCTGGATTTTTCTTTCCAATATTCTCAAGACATTCAGTCATTTCAAACAGAACAAGATCTTTTTCTTGGTTGCCACACTCCAACATTTGAAACAAGTTTCTCAAGTTGGAAGTTGTACTTCCTCTTTTCTGCTTTTCTTATTTCTTGAATTAGACTAAATTATAACTTACATTTATATGTTTCCCTGGTTTCTCCGCTCATATCTTTGTACTACAGGATACCTCTTATTTTTAGTATTTTCATGGTTGGA
Source organism: Carya illinoinensis (assembly GCF_018687715.1). NCBI lineage: Eukaryota > Viridiplantae > Streptophyta > Magnoliopsida > Fagales > Juglandaceae > Carya > Carya illinoinensis. The sequence goes on along the minus strand of NC_056755.1, from coordinate 54,185 downwards.
TCAGAAGGACTGACTTTAACTGACTTTAACTACCAGGTACTCTACCTTGCACCTATCCGGCACCGGAATCTTGTGACTCTGTTGGGCTATTGCCAGGAAAAAAATCAACAGTTTCTCATTTATGAATACATACCAAATGGAAGCGTTTCAAGTCACTTGTATGGTAACTCCCTGTCTAGTCTACATATTTGCTTTCATTTAGCTTACTTCACTCAATTATAGTGGTGAAGTAAATATCATAACTGTCTCTTTTGCCCATTCGAAATTTCCTCAATTAATTCAATCACGTTATCTTCACCTTAACTTTCATCCGATATGTCAGAAAAATCATGGTGCATACAATTTATAATCACTTTCAAGTTTCTTCCGTTGTTTGTTCTTAGCTTAGCATGTACCCAGACCTTGAATCTCTGATGTTTAATTCTGATGCATGTTCAAACTGTGAATTTCTCTTTGCAGGCACTGGTCAACATTCACCTGAAAAGTTAGAATTCAAGAATAGAGTTTCAATTGCACTAGGGGCAGCTAAAGGTGATCCTTTGCAAAATCAGTGAGCATTTGTGGCTTTCCTGGTATCGGTTTTTCTTTTTTTCTTGTAAAATATCCAAGCATTGATATCGGCCCCACAAATTTCTGTTGTAAGCTACAACAAGACTTTCAGTTGGAAATGCTATTCGTAAGCTTTTTACATTACCCATCCAAAAAACACTATCCAGAAAAAACTATCCTATCATCATCCTGATGCGAAACATCACCGAATGATGGTTAAAAAGTTTACAAAATATCATAATTTTTTTTTCAATTCAAATTTCTTTCTTATATGCAGAAGGTCTTGAAGCACTGCTGTTATGTAAATCTCATTGGCCTTGTCTGTGTGCAGGTTTGGCTCATCTTCACTCCCTAAGTCCGCGTTTGATACACAAGGATTTCAAGACATCCAATGTCCTTGTTGTAGATAAGAATTTTACAGCTAAGGTTGCAGATGCAGGTCTTCGTAATTTCCTTGGAAGAGTTGATATTGCTGGCCCATCTTCTCAAGTGACAGCAGATGAGATATTCCTCGCCCCAGAGTATAACTCCTTGATTTCTCTTATCTTTTTGTGATGAGTGATTGTTCCGAAGGGAGAGTTATCCTAATGATATCCACTTCTTTAGGAGTAGAGTTATCCTAATGATATCCACTTTTTTAGGAGTAGTCTCTATCCCTTGTGCTAATTTAAGGGTTAATTTTCTGTGTTGCTTATGATAATTTAGTTGATACGATAATCTATAAGCTGTTTACTGGTGCAGAGTGCGAGAATTCGGTCGATTTTCTGAAAAGAGTGATGTATATAGTTTTGGGGTATTCCTCGTGGAATTAGTAAGCGGGAGGGAAGCATCGGAATCGCCCTCTTTTGACCCAAATCAGAACCTGGTTGAATGGGTATGCAATTGTATTCGTACAACATTGATACGCTGTTCATGCACCAAGGCATGTGACTCTTCTCATGCGGTGTAAAGAATTTTATCAGCTTCTAGTCTCTAGATTATTTGTTGATAACTAGGTGCTAATATGTTGGTGGCCCTGTGGGTGGCTAGCTGCAAAGATCATTACACATTTATAAAGAAAACCAGCAATCACACGTGTATGTGTTTCTTTGTAGCAACTTTTGCAAAATGAGTGGTGTACACGCAGAGTAGCTTTGAGGTATTTGTTTGGTGGGGGGGTTTATCTGAAACTAAATCATTTTTGTGGTAATGTAAAGGTACAAAACAATCAAGAAGATGGCACCTTTTCCAATATCATTGATCAAAGATTAGAGGCTACTTTTACAGCTGAAGGGATGGAAGAGGTTATAAAACTGATACTCCGATGTGTGGAAGCTTCGAGTGAGAGACGGCCTGCCATGAGCTATGTGGTAATGGAACTTGATCGGATACTCGAGAAAGAGATGAGCTTGACGACAATCACGGGCGAAGGAACCCCAACAGTGACCCTCGGAAGCCAGTTATTCAGAGCTACAAAATAAAAGATACTTGTATGCAAGTTGCAACCCTAATGCCGGGAATGATATATTGCAAAGGGTAACATACTTATACCTTCTTTATTACTGTTTTGCTATTCATTTTTTTTTAAAATAATTTTACTCTTTGAATCTGGATTAAAAATCTCATAACATAGTCTTCTTGTATAATCTAGAATAAAATAAATTCAAAAAGTCAATTTTTATAAAATTAAATTTATTTTTGTATAATTTAGAAAAAAATAAATTTAATCAATTAAACGTAATCATAATTTAATTCAAAATAAATTCAATTTTATAAAAATTGACTTTTTGAATTTATTTTATTCTAGATTATACAAGAAGATTATATTATGGAGTTTTTAATCCAAATTCAAATAGTAAAAAGAAAGGAAAAAAATAGTTGAATTGTAAAGCAGTAATAAAAATATGTAAAGATATCGTTATTATTGCGAAAACATATCATTTAATTTCTATTCTTTAATTTTTAATTTATTTTTGAAACATGAAAAAACAAATAGCCAAGTGTATAAAGAACAGCACCGCTTCTTGTACCTTTTTTTTCCTTTTATAAATGTACGATAATTCTTGTCGTAAATCGGTGGAGGATCTAAAGTTCCATATTTAAAAAAAAAAATAAAAATAAAAATAAAAATAAAAAATAAAAATAAAAATCTAAAAAATAGATATACTCATATTTCAGCTAAAATTTGAAAAGTAAACAAAATTCATGAAATATTTGAGTGTTTCTTAAAAGAATAATGATAGGCTTGAGGCTACGTGTTGAAAAAATAATAAATTTTATTTCAGTTGAGTCCCTTCCAAGTTTTTCTAATATTCCCCCCTTTTTCTATCTTGTATACATGATTTTTTTATTTATTAGAAATTATAATACAAGCCCAAATGTACAAATCTTACGTAAGCTCAAGTTGGACTCCATCACGGAGAAGTGTGAAAAATTTACTTTTTTTGGTTGGATCCATATTTTACAAAAAAAACTTATACAAAATTTGTGCATTTAAAATTTGTACGTATCATTACTTTTTTTTCTTGAGTTCCTTTTAATATTTTTCTTACTTCTCTTAATTTACAGCTTTAAAGGAAGGAAAACGCTGAGTCTATTTTTTATTATACGTAATTTATGATCTCCCGCTGTCCTAGACGTGCACAATATACTTCTTCTAGTTGATAAACGTATTGAAAATATCTTTTAATGTTAAATTTTGGTTAGGATGTTTTTGTATTATTTATAACTCAGATATGCAGAAAATATTTAGCTATTAAGACCCTGTTTGGTTTTACAGATGGTCTCAACTTATCTTATCACATCTCAACATCCAATAATCATTTTAACATATACACTTTTCAATTTTAGATTTTCAACTTTTTCATATAATCATTATCTAATAATTACAAAGTTTCTAAACTTCTAAACAAAACAGAAAAAATAATTTAACTTTTTCAAATCTCAAAATAAAAATAATATTAAAAAATTATATTCTAATAATATTTTAACTTTATAATATTTATATTCAAATTTTTCTCTCTGTTTTTTCAAAATCTCATAAAACATATTAATGCAAATTTTCTAACAACTATTCACAAGCTATATAACTACTATTTATATATTTTTCATCTCATTGCATTCCATTTCATCTATATAACCAAACGATATCTAAGACCCACCATTCAAGCGGGGTTGTGGTTATAGCCATTTCAAAGCATTGCAATTGTCGATATCATGATATAATATATATATATATATCACTTACAAACAGATTTTTCTATATATATATATATAAATCTCCACTCTCAAGGTTGTCTCTTTCTATCAAAATTTTAAATTTTGTTTTGGTGATCATTTTGATTTATGCATTGAAACCATATATTTTAGTATTATTATATATTGGTATTCCGTTTTGAGATACATATATAAATATATATATATATATATTTGATCATATGTAACAAATATTTTTATATATGTCAATTTATACTGAATATGATAAAACCTTAATATAAATCATTTTGTTTTACCACCTTTCTTCAATTCTTGCCCACAATGTATTACACTACAGTGTTTTTCAATTAAAGTCATAAAGAGATATTAAATTCAACATATAAAAATAATATGTTATAACTAATATCAAACCGTTATAATTGGTAGAGTCCAAACTTGCGTATTAAAGAGAAAAAGGGTAACGATAAAAAATATAAAAATAAAAAATTAAGAAATGATATTTTTAATTATAAATGTACAAGTGTCTCCATTTATTTTTTAAAAAAAATACATAAATTTGAGATCTATATAAAAAAAATTAATTTTTTTATAATAAATTTTATTTTTATAAAAATAATGCACGACACAATACATAACAACTAATATTATTAAAAAATATATAATATAAAATAAAAATCATATGCGTAGAGAATGAAACAAAAGAGGAATAGAGAGATATTTTACTGAATTTGGTGATTTAGAGTATTCTCATTGGATTATGCAAATGTAAATTTAATGAGAAATTTAACTAATAGAACTTGAAAATACTCTACATTAGATGATCTAATTTCAAAATTTTTGACTTTTAGCTACAGTAAAACTAAGGTTTACAACCAAATTTAATTATTACTATTTCACATCCAAATGAATAAAAAATAATATCTTTATACACTCTCTCTCTTCCCTCTATTCTCCCTCCCATTCTCATTCTTTCTCCTACATTATTTCTCCATATTATTTAATAAAAATAATAACGTATTTTCATATAAGCTCTTAATTTAAAAAAAAAATTAATAGAAAAGAATTAAAAAAATTATTAAATTTATAATATTTTATTATTATTTTGACTAATAAATGGATAATCCAATTTGAAAATAAGTTTTGAATGAAATGGCCAAATGTAAAATCATGTCACATTATGCAAATTGTACATTTGCATTTAGATAATCCAATGAGAATGCTCTTAGATGGGTGCATTACTGCGTTGGTAGATAGGAGAACATAAATAAATAAAATGAGTCTGCATGATTAGATGGATTTAGGGCTGTACACCGATGGGTTCGGCGTCGGTTTCGGCGCCGAACCGAGACACCACTGAACTCTCCAATGTCCATATTAAACTAGCTGAAACCGAGGGTTTGGGGAGAGAAAACCGATCATATCGGTCTCGATTAGCGTCGGCGCGGTGGTCGGTCTACCGTCGGCGTCTTCTGTGAAGGAGGAGGAGCTGAGGAAGAAGAATGAACACCGGTGTCGTCGTCTGCCATGGATGATGAACGAGTTGCAGAGAGGAAGAACAGGTGCGGGGAAGAAGAAGAAGGGTTGGGGGGGTATGAACTCATTTTGAAACGGCTTTAAGCCAAACGACGCCGTTCTATTATATTTTTTTTAAAACCTACATGATCTAAACGACACCGTTTCACTTACTTAAGTGAAACGGTGCCGTTTTATATTCATATATTTGAAAAAATAAATAAACAGACCGGATCGGTCGGTTCAGCGGTTTCCCAGGGGGCCAAACCGCCGCCGAACCGTCGATGTCGGTTTCTCTGCATTTTCTCTCGCCCACCGGCTGGTTCTTTGCCGGTTCCGGCCGGTTCTGTACTCCGATCGTCGATCTGATCGGTTCACGGCCGGTTTAGTCGGTTCCTGTACAGCCTTACGTAGATTGAGGCAAACAATAAAAAATAATAATTTGGGATGATTAGATGGGTGATAGGTAGAGTGAAAATTGACTGTGGCAGTTTCGGTTTGAACTGAACCAATCACTTATATAAATGTTTAAAACAGATCGAAATTATCTAATAAAAGAGGAGAAAATCAACGACATCGGGTTTGACATGATCCCAATTGATTGTAGGTGTCCCTTTGGCATCGCGATGAAACCGAAACTTGGAAAGAGAAAGACCGAAAGAGAATGATGCCGCATCCACATCTACATTGCGATGAGAGAGAGAGAGAGAGAGAGAGAGAGAGATGTGCGGAAAACGGTGAATTACTGTGCAACTACGTGAGAGGAGAGAGAGAGTCTAAGATGAGAATAGAGAGAAGAACAATGAGGGAATAGGGTATTAAACCTAAATTGAAACAACAACGGTATCTTTTCATTTTAATTTTTTTTCCTAAACAATACATCGATTATTTTTTTCTAATTTTACCTCAAATTTATATAAAAATATTAATATGTATATATATTATATTGGCCGGTTTGGTGTTTGAACCTAGTTTAAACCAAGACCGAACCAGCTGATGTCGGTTCATCAATTTCCTACTGTCTACCGACCAGTTCTCTTCCGATTTCGGCTAGTTCTAGACTCCAACGGCTGGTTCACATCAACGACAGTCTATTCCATGGTTTCTTAGACAAAGAAAAAAAACAAAGCAAAAGGTGTCATGATTATAAAAGATCAGCGACAAAATGACCTAATTGTCTAATTTTTTAGATGAATTTAAAAATTGCCATCCTGCAAAATTTTCAACCGGAATGTACATTTTGGCCATAATTCAAAATTTCAGTCAAAACACTCTAAAATGATTGAGATTTTGGCCAAAATGAAACACACTATACATTTGTATCGAATACTATTTTAGCATAATAGAAAAAATGAAAATAACAGATAGTAAAGTAAAAGGTGATAACAGAGGAATGATTGAGAAGAATTGTTAACAATTCTCATTACTTCTTTGAATATATAATACAAATATCCTTGCCAGTAAAGTATTTACAAAAGAATATTCTAAGAAGTCATATATCAATGGCATAACTTACTATGTACAGATCACATTATAGATACTAAAAAAAGAAAGAAAAATAAAAGGAAACAAAGAAATCAGCTGCTAATTCCACCGTATTCTTCAATTTCCTTTTCTATCTGATTCTTGTGATTCCAACTTCCTTCTAGAGACTTTGATCCATGTTAATGCTGCTGAGTAGGCAAATCTTTCTTCCTTAGCTGGTAATCTTGCTAGCAATTATCATTTTTATCTTCATATTTCAACATAGCACGAAAATTCTCACTATTCCAACTAGAACAGAACGAAATTAAAAATATTGTTTCTTATTATACCTATTCCTCAACCAATGCTGTATATCCCCATGTCTCTCTAATTTATTCTTTCCCCATGCATTCTGGTTCAATAAATAGATTGAATTAGCATGAACTTCGGGGTTGGATTTGGTTCAATAAGAGTTCAAGATTTGTTTATCGGAAGTTATTATTAAATCTATCTTATAATTTGAATCAAGTCCAAATTTTTGGAGTTGGTTTTAGTTTGAAAAAGACTGGAGTAAATATTATTAAATATGTGCTTTAATATTGAATAGATATCATAAAACAATTCCACTTTCAAGACAACAATGTTACAAAAGAGAAGAACCAAATAGTTGTTGGGGAAAAAACAAATTCAATGAGTTTTATCGAGTTCCAAAAACATGCCTCTACTAGTTATGCCATATATTTGACCTAGGGCTTGTTTGGGAAATAAGATGAGATAATAAATTAGATGGTTTGAATTGATTTTGTAAAAGTGTGTGGGTCTCATTGTGATATGTTCGGGTCCACTTGGCATTGGCGTGTATGAGGTGGAGGCAGGGATTGGGAAGTAAGTGCTAAGTTTTCTTGGCATTGTGGAATGGAGGAGTTGGAATGGAATGTCGTATTCACCACAAGCAAAGGGCAACACGGGATGCGATGGAGGATTTTTCGAGCTGAGTTTTGTACTATTGGTATAAGAGAAGTCAGTTTATGGTCTTCTCAATGAATATTTTTGAAATAAATGAGAGATTAACTGAGATGAGAGCATCTCTAAGTAAATTGGTTTGGACATGTGAGTTACTTTTTAACTGTACCAAAATATTTGAGATGGTTTGTGTTTCGTCTAGGTTAGGTTTGGATGCAAAAAAAATTTTCATCTCATTTAATTATTACAATTTTTTTAAATTCCCACACAAAATACAATTAACAATTTAATTTTTTCAAATTCTAAAATAATAATAATATTAAAAAATAATATTTTAATAATATTTTATTCAACTTTCAATTTTTATCTCAACTAATCTCATTTCAACTCACTATCCAAACATCTCCATCCCCAAATGAGCCATTAATGTCTTGGTGAAAGTTGAAATGGTTGCTGGAAATTTTACCTTATTTTGTTTAGGCCGTATTTTCTTTTTGCTTAAGTTGAATATTTGGACTTTCAATAATGATTTGATATCATATCTCAATGGTCTTAGTGTGAAAGCTTCATCATTTATCCAATCCAATTGTATAAGATTACTTCGTTAATTTAGGGTTTGACTCAAGTGTCAAGAGCTTTAATTTTGATGGTATGCTCTTGATATGCTCTTAATACGTCTTAATGCTCGAGCCTTTAATTAGGTGCAAATAATTTCTAAAAGTCATCAAATTAGATTTTTTTTTTTTTAAAATTATCTAAAATGAACTTGTGGAAAATTATTGTCAAGAGCTTGTGCATTCTCGATTAGTTCGAAAATTGTTTTTAGACATCCATTGCCAATAAAAAAATATAGTGTTTTTGGACGCCCATTTACCAATGTATCTTTGGTAAATGTTATCTATTTTTGTTTTTGTTTTTTTTTTTTTTTTTTTTTTTGTTTTTGTTTTTTTTTGTTTTCACTTTGGTTGCATTATGTTGAGTTTATGGTTTTATATTAATTACTCAACTTTTTTCCTTAATGAGATAAGTGATAATACAACTTTGTGGTATCTTGTTAATTGTGATTAGTTCTTTGCATGAGATATGATTGAATTCGCACATTCATGGTTATTTTGGGCATAGACCGAATACAACATGAAAAAAAAGGGGCTTAGAATGCTCATGTTGAAGAAAAAGAGAACACATCCAATGGTCACTTAAAACTATATTTTGGGTATTTTAGTGAAGGTTTAACATTGTTTGAGAATACAAATATTTTTCAGGTATACTAAGATATTTTTAAATATTTTATTCCTAAACACCACTCAAATATAAAATATTTTTCAATTTCAAACATCCAATTAAAAATTTATATTCAAACAATTTTTTAAATTTATAATATTTGTATTCAATTTTTTCTCTCTTATTTCTCAAAATCCAATAAAACATTTTAATCCAAATCATTTTATTACTATTCACAGATATTTTCAAATATTGTAAATGTCCAAACAAGTCTTAAGAAAGTAAATCTAAATGTGTCGTTTGCATAGTGAGTTGAGATTAAATGAGTTGAGATGAAAGTTAAATAAAATATTATTAGAACATTATTTTTTAATATTATTATTATTTTAAAATTTGAAAAAGTTGAATTGTTTATTATATTTTGTGTGAGAATTTAGAAAAATTGTAATAATAAGATGAGATGAGATGAAACATTTCTTGTATCCAAACGAAACCTGTCTCGTTTGTTTTCGCATATAAGATGAGATGAGTTGAGATAAAAGTTGAAAGTTAAATAAAATATTGTTAAAATATTTTTTAATATTATTTTTATTTTAAGATTTGAAAATTTTGAATAGTTTATTTTATTTTATGTGAAAATTTGAAAAAATTATAATGATAAAATGCTGTGGACAACCGTCTCGCGTCCTCGCTGCGGCCTTGCATCCAACGTGGCATAAAAAAGAAACGGCGTTGTTTTCATTTATTTGGGTTGGGTCTTCCAAGGTTAATTATATCAAATTTAGCTGTAAAATACAAGCCATGGTTTTCTGTGGCAAAGGATTATCTGAGGACATCATGGTATCATATGACTTTGACATGGTTCTTGCCTTAATATCCTTTCATCCAATTTACACTGAAGGGAACATTGTTTACGGCCTCTTTGAAGAGGAATTTGTGGAGGAATTTATGTTGAAATTGCTAAATCATATCTTGGAAAGTCAGTTACAAAGATTGAGTCACTGAATTGCATCAGTGCTCCCAACCTTGAGGATATGTTGTTTGAAGGGAACAACAATGTAACAACCCAGCTTGAAGTGCACATTCCATGAGGCCCTATGAGCCTCAATTATCCTTTTTTTTTTTTTTTTAATCTTACATTTGAGCCTTTAGATTATTAGTTGGACTTTACGTTGTATTAATAGTGGGCTTAGGCCCGTAGTCTTGACTAGCTGCAGACTGTGCTTTATTATCTTCTTGTTGCTTTTAAGCCTAGGCCCATTACGTAGGTTATATGTACTGAACAACTTTGCTTTGGAATGATCATCCAAACTGTAAAGAAAGTTCAATTTTTTTCTTCTTTCCGGAGGTACTCACCCTCGAAATGAGATTATCCCTTAACCCCTTTGGGATGTGTTACATGATCTAAGCACCGTCATGCTGACTCAATTTGAGTGTGTTGAATCCAAGATTTTAAATTTTATGTGATTATAAATCTACACATAGATTTTCATGATAACAAATGAATTCAAAGAATAAAGGAGTTTCAAGCTCAAGTTATCCACACAATGGAGTCAAGCACATCAAAGAACCAAACATGAGTAAGAAGAAAACAAGTTTAACAATTTAAGTCAGAGTAATGTTGTAAATCTCTTAAAATTCGAAATTAGAATTAATGTTCAAAATTAATATTTTATCATAAAGCATTAAAATACATTTTTCACATGTGCATGAATATTTTTGAAAATTAAATTTGAAAATTTTGAAAGATGATTGATTGTCATCTTTTGCATGTGCATGCCTTGATTAAAGGGTTGAATTTTGAAAATATTAAAGATGATTGATTGTCATCTTTCACATGTGCATGTTTTATTTGAATATTTTCAAAAGTGACTTATACAAAAGGTAGATGATTTTGTTTGAAAATTTTGAAAAGTAAAGTGTGCTCATTTTGTCATATGCAAAAAGTAAAAGATTAGGTTTGAATTTTTTGAAAAGGAAAGTGTGCTCATTTTGTCATATGTCAAAAGTAAAAGATTAGGTTTGATTTTTTTAAAAAAGTGAATGATGTTGTCTTTGACAATTGAAAAAGAAGAACATTTTATTTGAATTTTTTGAAAAAGTGAATGATGTTGTCTTTGACATATGAATCTTTTTAAATTTGATTATGAAGTCTCATATGCCTATAAATAGATCATTTGAGAGCTTCACATTCACAACACCAAGAGCATACAACATTCATTCAAAACTTTCATTCTCTCTTCTCTAAGCATTGAGCCGTAATCCTTGTTCATTTTGAGAGATATAGTTTACGCTGTATTGTTCTTATTTCACTCATTGAGGAGTGTTTTCTGATAACCTACCCACTATCAACTTTTGTATCAGAAAAAGGGTGTGTATAACCCTTGTGCGTGTAGAAAGTATTCTATACGGGGAATAGTTGAATCACCACGTGTAAGGTGATTGCAAGTGTAGAGAGTGTTCTACACGGATTCTTTGTAGCGGTGTTGTTCAAAGGTGTAATAGGTTTCTATCTCCACCTGAAGGAGGTTGAATAGTGAATTTGAGAATTCTCAAGGGGTAGCTTGAGGTGAGGACGTAGGCAGTGGGGCCGAATCTCGTTAACATACTGAGTTTACTTCTCTCTTACCCTTACTCTTTATATTTATTACTGTTTCGCATTTTGTTTATATTTTATATTATATATTTGATTTATAATTATAATTTTTTTTAAATATAACTCAATTTATCTCCCATTTTATGTTAGTCATCTGGACAACAGAGTGGCTTTGAACTTCAATCAGCCCGCTATCGAGTGACCACCGTTGTTGAGTGGTGCTTATATTTTGAAAGTAACAATTTCTTATATGAAATGATATGAAAAAAAGAAAAAGAAAAAAATAGAGAATTGAAAAGCAGACACTATTTGGGTTGCCTCTTTGGGTTTTGTTAGGTGTGATCCGTCATCCTGTCCTAATTTTTCTCATTTATTAAGAAAATAATTTGTTTACAAGTCCTACTTTTTATACATCAAACACATTGATAATGTGAAAGTCTTCCAAATCAACTGTTTAAAAAAGTTACGCTACTTGTTATTCTAAACTCTTCATTTAAAATAGAGTTTTTTTACATATAAGCTGATGTGTTAATATTCCACTTATTTTATTTCTTAAATTTCTCAAATTTTTGTTTATATATTTCATAATTTTTCTAAAACATTTGATTTGATTTTTAAAACAATTATAGGTTTTTCTATTATTTTTCTTCTTCTTATTATTATTACACAATTTTTTATTTAATATTTTACGCAACTATATTTTAAATGAGGAGCATTTTGATAACATAACTTATAAAAGTAACATAATTTTATAAAATACTCTCATTTAAAAATATTGTTGTATAAATAGTTATAAAAAGGTTTGCTGTGTGTGTCATTAGTCATTTTTAATGGATCAGTACCATTTTGATGATAGAAAGACTTTAATAATTAAAGCTGAAACATGGAAAGTAAAAAGTCGAAATTAAAAGCACCACTTTATATGAGTTATTATATATATGTGCCCGGTATCCAAATCAATGAAATTAATCAGTCAAAAATGAAAAAATTAAGCTGTTGATGAAAATGAATGAACAGTGGAAAATTGGTACCTCGAAGCTAATAGTCACAAGGCCTTGGAACCAATTTTTTATTTTTTATTTTAAAAACATAACCCAAGGTCAAAACGACGGTGATTTAAATTTTGAATTCTCTACACTAACTTATAATAAAAATTTTCATTTTAAAATTATAATAGCCTATTAACAAGTGATTACGACGTCTGAGTTGATTTACAAAATAAGTTGAAATATCAAATATTTCTCAAATTAAATTTTACCTACCAACTATACGAAAGATGCAGTAGAACTTTACAAAAAATAAAACATTATTATCTTTTCTAATAATTGTACATTGCTAATAATCAAACGGATTTACAAACATTAGTTATCTTCGCTAATAATCAAACGAATTTGCAAATGCACACGCCTCCCCGGCGACCACAAATTTGGAAATTGGAATCCTGGTCCCACGACGACCTGAGTCTTAATGCACAGCAGTACGGCGGCATTGGGGTTCGGTAAACGAAGACTGTTCCTGCAAAATTCGAAAGTATCACGTTCTCTCTGCTATTGACTACAGAACCTCCCTTCCTCTCTAATTCGTCTCCTGTCCACGTTCGTGCATACCCGATTACTTTCGGACGAAAGAGCGCATGTACGCATCATTGACATTTTTCTTTGTATTTTAATTAAAATCCCGATTATTGTTCTTCCTCAGCCCCTGTGGATCTGGTGGGACGCTTGAAATATCGGTTCTTCGGGAAAAAAAAAAAAAAAAAAAAAAAAAAATTCAAACCCCTTCTTCTGTTTCCTCCATCGATACGTTTTCTGAAGGTAAAGGTAAAGCTCCGAAACTCCTCCTTACCGTTTCTTTTTCTTTCCTTCTTAAGATTTTTCTGGGTATTTCTAATATACAAAAATAGTTTCTTTCTTTGTTTTACTGTGGTTTATTCGTTTGATGCCCCCTTGAATCGATGTGCTATATCCTGACATGATTGATCTGGATTGAGCTGTCCTTTGTTTCTTGCTTTCTACCATTGGTGCTACTATAGGATCTCATCTCAATTAGCAAACTATTTTGGTTCCTCTTTTCTCTCCTTTTGTTTCCATAATCATCAATCCAATAATTTCAAGTCTTTTTCTCCTTAAATTTCTTTCGTGTAACCATCTCACCTCAATATTACTGCTGCCGTCTAATCTGTGGTCACATCTTTGGGATAACTGCGGCTGTGGCTCTAGCTTTCAATCATACGGCTGCATCTTGATTCCATTTAATGTTAATTGATATGGGATGAGGATTATGTGGGATTATTTCTAGCAATCGTTGTGCAATCTTTGGAAACGTCCTAATTTTTTTCAGAAATACATAATCCTGTTCTGGCAAAATCACCCGCAATATCATTGCAATTCATATCCAGATGCTAGCTTATAAAAGAACTCTGTGGCCTAATCAATTCGTGCGTGACTAAGCATCAGCTTTTTAGCATTTCTTTCACTCGAATGTGATGATGGTTCATATTCACTAAAGGGAAGCTGCTGATTCGGTTTTGTACTGCTTGTGGGATCTCCTTCACGGCTTCACAACTTTTAAACCATGGGGGAGTGGATCATTGGAGCCTTCATTAACCTCTTTGGAAGCATTGCTATCAACTTTGGAACCAACCTTCTTAAATTAGGTCATAACGAGGTAAGGATTTTCCACCATTGTATTATTCTTTGCACTATGTTGTAACCTATTGATTGTCTGAGTATATACTTGTAGAGAGAGAGGCATTCTGTGCTAGAAAGTGATGGAACAAGCGGAAAGCTGCCTTTGAAGCCTATTATATACTTTCACACTTGGAGAGTTGGTAAAATCTAGTGTCAATCCTCTTAATTCTGTATGGTTTTTTTTTTTTTTTTTTTTTTTTTTTTTTTTTTTTTTTTCTGTGCTTTCAGTATGAAAAGATACAGAAATTCTTATTTTGCAGGAATTTTATTTTTCCTTCTTGGAAATTGCCTTAATTTCATTTCCTTTGGATATGCCGCTCAGGTCAGTACTGATTATATATTTTTCTCTGCCTCTCTTTTCTCTCTTCTCTCCTCTCTCAATGGCTATTTCTGGTGATTTTCATTAGAGATAACTCTTCTCTCCTCCTTTCTCTCTTCCAGAAAGAGTGTCATTATTAGTGTCCTGGTTTGTGTTTACGTTATGGGACTTGCGAAAAATTGGTGGTAGTTTTGAATCCGTTTGAGTTCTTGGTGGAGGTTGCTTATGCTTTATGCATCAACGAGAGTAGGAAGGTGGTGAAGGATGCGTACTTTGGTCGAACTAGTGTGGGAGGTTTGCAGCTATGGTGGAAGACTGTGCCCAATCGACGAGAAGAAAGGAGTTTGTCAAAACCCACGCATAGAAACAAAGCCTTCATCGTGCCATGATGCTCTAATGGATATGATCGCTATATGGCACTGGAAGAATATGATTGTGGTATATTGCATGTGTACTTGGGGCCTTGCCTATTTATGAGGACCAATAAATTTTTCTTACTTATCAAAAAAAGAATATGATGGTGGAGGGAGGCATGGATTCATTGTTAATTTGTTATATTGGAAGAGTTGGAGAGGAGGGTGCAATATCCTGAATTATGTATACGAATGTGGTGAATGGGAGCCACATTACTTGTATGGGAGAAGTTCAACCCCTTTATAATTATTATGAGGTGCCCTAGTTGTAACTTTGACTAGTCTTTTTGAAGCATAGGGCTGGACGTGGCTTGAACTTTTTTTGGGGCATTACAAATGGTTTCAAAGTTAGATCCAACCCGAAATGTGGGGCTTGAGCGGTCCTTCTACATGGGCTGTTTGACAAGTATGTTTGGGATTTAAGGGGGTGATTGTAATACCCCGGTTTGTGTGTAGATGGATGGTGAATGCAATCCCAAATTGCTTGGGAGGGAGAAGTTCAAACCTTTTATAATGATTCCAATGTACTCTAATTGTAAACTTGACTAGTCCTTCTGGAGTATAGCCTAAATGTGGCTGAGCCTTTCTTGAGCCATTAAAGAGTGGCTGGAAAAGCTTTGTTGAGGAGCTGCATAAAGTCTCCGTTCTAGTATTGGGCATGAATGTCAAATTGGTTTTAGCATCAGGCACAAATTTGGCAACCAGCTTGCATGCCATCAATAATAAAGGTGATAAAGGTGTTTTGGAAATCTTGGGCTATGGATAAGAAAGTTGGTGGTTGCCTAACAGGGGCAAACCTGTTAATGAAGTGCTAACATTGGTTGGATTGGGACAACTCTAAGTGACCCAAAATCATAGAAGGGGATAAATGGGTAGTAACGTGAGGGAAATATCCATCGAGTATACACACTAGCCAATGTTGCGGAAGTTTGACCCTCCTATTGTTCACAAACCAAAGTTCATGCAATAAATGTAACACCCCATTCCCGTAGGATAGAGACGTTACTAACATACATGATATAATGCCTGGTAAAGAGACTCAATATTCTGAAATACCTCATTTATTGAAAAAAAAAAACTTAATTGAAAAGAACATAAATAGTCTTTGGAACTTGAAACTGAAAATAAGGTAAAACATAAGCCAGTCTTAAACAAGATTAGTTATTGAAATGACATAAAAGAAAGCTAATCATTGTGTAATTGACACTTATTCCTCTCTAAGTCTTTATACTAGAACTACTCTTGGCCATCCAGCTCCGCGTCATCATAATCACCATTTGTGGCAATAAAACATAGAAGAAAAACAGAAAGACAAACAACAACAAAAATGAGTCGAATACTCAGTAAATAGCACATCATAACATAAAATATTATTTAGCTTAGCATAAACTTAATTTTTAAAGCCTCTTCATAACTTACATATAACATTCATAGATTCTCATAATTATAACTTAATTTAATACATGCATATATCGTCACAATTTACATAGCATGTCTATATACCATTAACATGAGTAGAAAAATACATAATCATGGCAAACATGTAACGTGAATGCATGAATAATTTGTTTATCTTGATTTTAATGTATCATATGGTGAATCATGCTTGAGTCTATGGCACCCTATAACTTATCATGTAGTGAAACACGCTTGAGTTCATGTTTCACTTAACTTTGAATAATTTGTTTATCTTGATTTTAATGTATCATATGGTGAAACACGCTTGAATCCGTGTTTTACTTAACTTGCATAACATTGAGTGAAACACGCTTGAGTTTGTGTTTCACTTAACTTGCATGGCCTAGAGTAAAACACGCTTGAGTCCATGTTTCACTTATCTTGCATAACATGGAGTGAAATACGCTTGGGTCCGTGTTTTACTTAACTTGCGTAACATGGAGTAAAACATGCTTGAGTCCGTGTTTTACTTAACTTGCATGACATGGAGTGAGACACGCTTGAGTCCGTGTTTCACTTAACTTGTGGTAACCACGCTTGAGTCCATGGTACTGTCTTAGCATAACTTGTGGTAAACACGCTTGGGTCCGTGTTACCTTAAAATGTTTATCTTTCTTAATGCATGAGAACTTTCTTGGACTTCATGGACTTTTCTAGCATGACATATTCTTGTACATGACATATTCTTGTACATGATATGGCATAATATGATATATTCTTGTACATGGTATAGCATAACATGACATGGCCTAACATGATTTAAACATTTTATGACATTTCATGGCATACATGATCTAGTACTACATGAACATGGCATACATGACTTGAATACTACGTGAACATTACATGGCATATGTGTTACTCCTTTTGATATATAAAATATTTTACTTATCAGAAAAGAAAAAAACATTACATGGCATACATGACTTTTTAATAATATTTAATTCATCAAGCAACAAAACCATACATACAAGTATCATGTTATAATCCATCAAAGATCATGAAAGGAATCTAACCTTGACTTGGCTCTTAGCATAGCATATATAACCATCATAAGCACATCGTATTTTCATACATAACAATAATATTTACAATACACATGCATATATATGATCATACTATTTACCTCTTAGCACTGTTTCCTGATTTTCAACTTGTAGCGCGTTACCTATACGAGATGCTAATTGTCACTAATATTTCTAGGAAAATATATCATAGCATTCTAAGTACTAAGAATCATGCCATAAATTAATTCAACAATTATTCAGCCATACTAAAATAATAAATATATAATATTATTTAAAACTCATAAAATATTCCTTGGTTTTTATATTTAAAAATATAACATAATAATTTACACAATCCGATCTGACCAGTCAATGAGAAAATTGATTAAAAATAATAGGTTCCATAGTATTCATTAAAATATAGTTTAAGACATACTTTAAATCCTTAAATATACTCTAATAAAAGTAAATTGTAAAACTTGGTCTGATCTGCAAGTCAGCCCCAGTCCCAACTAAAGAAAATAATCCAAAGTTACTAAAATAGTTTCAGTACACAAAGAATCAGCCCACTTAAAATCTAACAGTTTTTTAAAAGAAAAGTTGAGTCCAATACATGGTATGGCCCACTGGGCATTTTGTAAAATAAAAAGGCTCTAGGCCGAATGGGCCCCAAGGCCCAAAGGCCTGTTTTAGCTTCAGATGATTGAAGCCCTGTGTGTGGAAAACACATGGGCAGAAACTGAAAACAGAGGCTCCTGAGAGGAGCCTTGTGTGACAGAAAAACAACTCACCGAGGGAAGGGACCAGCTGCGACGAAGACACTGGTGGCTGGGTGTGACCGGCGACGTAATGGGTCTTCTCTGGGTAGGGTGATGCAACAAAGTGAGAGAAAGGAAGGAGTTAGAGTGAGATATGCTGAAACTGAAAAGAAGCAGAGAGGGAGGAGAGTGAGTGCGATGGCAGTGGCTTACCGGAGGAAGTGGGTTTGTTGGAGATGAACTGGCCGGTGAGTTCTGTGGCTAATGGTGGTTCTCTGGCGTCCTGGGGGTGGTTGGCTGAGGGTGCAGGAAAGTAAGCCTATGCGTGAGTTTTCTCCATCCCGTGTAAACTAGATTTATTTATTTTCTTTTTGTGTGATGAACCAGAGTGTAACGTGGGATTTTATGAAGGAAAGAGTTTCTTATTTACGTGGGTCTGCAGGAGATTAGATAGGGTCTGGTTTGAGTGTTGGTTCTAATATAGGAATCTTTTTTTTTGTTTTAAAATTGAAACTCATCCGATAACAACAGAGGAACCAAGATAAGGGGAAACTACCTTATGAGCTAAAAACTCTATTTAATCTGGTCTGTTATCCCATTTGAAAAAAAAAAAATAATAAGAAACCGATAAAAAAAGAAGAAGTAAATAATAAAATGAAATAAATAAAATAATAAACATAATAATTATATATAAATAAATAAATAAATAAATAAATAAATAAATACTAACTAAATTAATCTTAAGTCCTATTCTAGGTTCGTATGTTACAAGAAAGGATGGTGACGGTGTTTTGGAAGCCAACATAGTAGAAAGGGAAGGGAACAATGTTCTAAAAGTTTGCAAAATTGGTTGATGGAAATGAAAGGAGTTGTAATCTGTTTTTTTTTTTTTTTAATTTTTTTTTTAATAAGTAAGGAGTTGTAATCTGTTCATTGAGGCTGGTGGATTCGAGCTTGGATACAACAAACCGGTGCAACAAATGATGAAGGAGCCAATAGGTTATGCTAAAAGAAAGAACAATAGGTCTAAGAGAGAGATATGGGCTTAAACCCAATAAGCTCGAGAAAGGAAAACATAAAACTGGACTTGGCCCAACAACAAACACTACCAGGTCGACCTCTAAGTGGTAGGTTAAATGGTATTTTGGGTCTTCGATTTTTGAAACAGGTTCTACATCAGGTCTTCTCGCAATGATGCTGACAGTAGCACTGCCTCAGTCATGGGTGACATAGAAAGGATTGGTAATTCGCCTCCTGCTAGAGTATCATCATTAGTACCTTTGCCAAAGATGGAGAAAATTGAGGTAATGATACTTAGACTTATTTCAAGTTGTCAAGCACCCCAAGCCTATTATACTCTGCTCTCGAATATGAAACCCACTTTAGAGAGCTTTGAGCTTTTGAAGAATTGGTTGTATACACACCAAATTACTCTTGGGGGGTGTGGGCTTTCGGAGGAGGTCACGAGTGGGATGTAGGGGGACATTGGTGATGTGACATTGGCTTTTGATCATGTTGTGAAGAGGATAGATGGTTCTATATTTAACAACTGTTAGTGACAAGACCAAAGGCTTTGGGTGGTCATTGGTGACTAGAGGAGGGGAACATATTTCTCATGGGGTCATGGTGGACCCAAGTAATGTTATTAAGTGGAGCCAGCAAGGTGGAGATGCAAATGTAGGGGAGGATCATATCTGTCTAAATTCTTTGTCCTAAAAATGAAAATACAACTTAGATATGTCATTAGCATGGGAATAACCAAAGCTTTGAAGATAGAGAAAGCTCTTTGGAAGATCTCAAAAGATTCTTTTGGCAATACTTTATTCTTAGGTCATTGATTTCAATGGTGCTAACTTTCATGATTTTCTTGTTTCTCTATCAAGCACCTAACTCTATCTAGGTGTTTCTTCTTGTATGCCTCTTGTGTCTTTAGGCTACGCTCATTCATTTGATTTAATAAAATTTTATTTTATCTTTGAAAGAAATGTCATTGGAATGGGTATTACAAAAAGTGAAGGAGATTCAAAATTGTGTGGGGATATTGTGTGAGGGACTGGAAGTTCAATTTGTGGATGCGTTTACTCATTGCCATTGAGGCGAGATCTTCCCATCTAGGGGTAGACTCTCTAACCAAATTGAGCAAGGAATGGAGTACTTGGTCTATTTATTACATTGCAAGAGAGGGAAGTTAAAGTCATGGTAGAACTAGGGGGAGGGTTGTGTTGGATATCTTATGATAGCCAAGATTCTAATTTGAAATGTTACAATGCATTGGAAGGTAGATATTGTTTGTTTGTAGGAAACAAAGCTAGAAATGATCTCTAGAAGCAATATTTGGAGTTTATGGGGTGCCATCATTTGGTGTGAACCTATTTAGTATTTCCCATCCAAAGGGGCAGCTGGTGGAGTTTTGCTATGTGGGATAAGAGTGGTGGAGAAATTGGCAATGTGTGAATTCGGAGGTGTGAAAGAGGATAAAGCACTTTCTGAACTATAGCAATTAAGAATTCATCCTCAAAACTGGAAAGGGTTAATTTAATGTGAGGGTTATCATGGAGCGAGGGAGATAACTGCACAAAATTTTGCATCGAGTGGCTAACTTGCATAGGAGGAACAATGCTATTTAGATGCTTATAGTTGATGGTGTAGTATCCTTGGATCAATAGGTGAGATCAAGGATCATATTGTTCTCCTATTCCAAATGGAGGCTTGGGGATATGCAATTTGCGAACGTTCAATAAAGCTTTATTGGGTAAATGGTTATGGAAGTACCACTTAGAGGGGAACACACTATGGAAGGAGATTATTGATTCTAGACATGAGAGTGCATGGGGAGGCTGGTGCTCCAAGGAAGTAAGGGGGAGACATGGTGTGGGCTTATGGAAATTTATTAGGGGGGGTTGGTAGGCTCCGAAAGTCACATACGATTGGTGGTGGGAGATGGTTCCAAAATCAGGTTTTGGCATGATGTCTGGTGTGGAGAGTGTGCTTTATACAGAGCATTTCCAGCACTCTATAGTATCGCAGCTAACAGAGTGGCCTCTGTTGCAGATATGAGAGTATTCTCCCATAGATCTTATCAGGGGAATATTCATGATTGGGAATTGCAGGCTGTGTCTAATTTCTTCAGGTTGCTCTATTCCATGGGAAATAATACGGCTCAAGAGGATAGGTTGCAATGGAGGGCTAATGGTAGTAAAAAATGTACAGTTAGGACCTACTACAAGATTTTGTCAACCCAAGGCCATGTATCATTTCCATGAAAGAAGATTTGGAGATCACGGGAACCTACTAAGGTAGCTTTTTTTTTTTGTATGGACTGCTGCTCTTGGAAGATCTTGAATACGGACAATCTGAGAAAGAGGGGAATCATAGTGATGGATTGGTGCTGTTTGTGCAAAAAAAGGGAGAATCTATAGATCACTTGCTATTGCATTGTGAGGTCATGAGGGGGTTATGGAATGAAATTTTTAGAAGAATGGATATTGCTTGGGTAATGCCTCCGTGGGTGGTGGATTTATGGCTTGTTGGAAGGAGCTTCAAGGCTGTCCTCAAGTGGCGGCAGTGTGGAAGATGATTCCGTTGTGTATCACGTGGTGCACATGGTTAGAGAGGAATGAGAGGTGCTTTAGAGATGAAGGTTTCCTGAGTGATAAGAAGTGTGGCTTAGTGACGCAACAGCATGCCTGGATGGATTTACTCTGGCGTTCTTTCAATCTTGTTGGGATGTGTTAAAAGATGATATCATGAAGGTATTTCCAGAGTTTTTTTTTTCAAACTATGCTTTTGAAAAAACCTTAAGTGCCACTTTTATAGCACTCATTCCTAAATCAATCGGGGATATGGATGTTAAAGGTTATCGTCCTCTCAAAGTTGTTGCTAATCTGCTGAGTGCAGTAATGAAGAAGATTATGTTGAAGCTCTAGAATGCGTATGTTAGAGGTAGACAAATACTAGAGTCGTTCCTTATTGTCAATGAATGCCTGGATAGTAGGCCTAAACTAGGGGTGCCTTGCAAGCTATATATGGAGTAGGCCTACAATCATGTTAATTGGGACTTCCTGCATTATCTGCCTGCGAGATGTGAATTTGGGGAGAAATGGCACTCTTGGATAGTGCATTGTATCTTCACAGTCCATTTTTCTATCTCGGTGAATGACACCCCAGCAGATTTCTGTAGTAGCTTTTGTAGGTCGAGACAAGGTGATCCCATTATCTATAAGGTTGGTAGACGTTCTTGCAAATTGGAGATACTGATATGGCAGTCCCAAACCACGGCAGTAAGAAAGATGGCTCCCATGAATGGACAATGAATAAACTTCAAAGTTTTTTCTTCAATACTTTATTGCTTTGGGAAATTGTTATAGATTTTCATGGACTAAGCTTCTGTGATTTCCTTGTATTTGCTTCTATTTCTTAATTTGGTGCTTTCCCTTGTGTACGCTCCATGTGCTTATAAAAAATTTTCATGGGCTATTCTTATTGTTCTTGTCAATAAAATTTTTGACTACCCATAAAAAATCCTCGTCTCATTGTCTTAAAAATTGTAGTGATTTACAAACTACATGAATTGATTTTACTTTTTTTCAGTGACCAGTACATGTTTTGTGAGGTTCAAAAGTATAATTGTGTTTGACAACTAGAATTCTCTATTCTTTCTAATTTTTTCCCTTCTGATGCAGTCTCTTCTTGCGGCCCTGGGATCTATTCAATTTGTGTCCAATATTGCATTTGCTTATTTTGTGCTGAACAAAATGGTCACTGTCAAGTATGTAAAAATCTGAAGTGAGGACTTACTTTCAGAATGAGCACACAGCACGTCGCATTATTATGCTATTTAATCTCGATCTTATTAATGTTGTTCCTTTTACAGTATACTTGTTGCCACTGCTTTTATTGTCCTAGGAAACATTTTTCTCGTTGCCTTTGGCAACCATCAGTCACCTGGTATGTTACTCGCTTTTGAGACATCTGTCTCTTTAATTAATGCATTCTGCCCTATGCCACATATATTTTCTGACCGACATTTTTTTAATTAATTAGTGTCAAGTACTTGAGCATTACTGTTGCAAGATGTGTGTTATACCCAGGAAGCTATGTTATATGATCCAACATTTTGCCCGAAAATTGGTTCGAGCACAAATTAGCTAGTTTAACCCTACCTTAATGGGCCTGATGATCTCTCTCATCTGTACTCAAGTTGATCTACTCAATTTATTTTAATGTTTTTGGGAAGATTATATTTAGTATGCTCATCAAGAACCCAAAACGTCCCTCAAACTAATTGCAAATCTCTACCACATTGAGAGAGAGCCCAAAAAAAAAGGAAAAGTTGAGGTGTATTCATGCTATATTTTAAAACAAGAAACACGTTCTGGCTGATGTTCCATTAGCAAACAATCTATATCTGTCTTAATCGTTAAAGACTATACTGTAATAGTGGTGGCCTAAGCTGTATTAGTTGGAAGTAAACCTTATGTATAACGATGAACTTACTCAATTGATAAATGGCGAATTTTAGATCATAAACTAAAAGTAAAAGCTTATGGTTTTAGATGCAGTGTTATTTATTCGAACAGGAAAAATATGGAAGTTTCCTGCTTCCACTGGTAACTTGACTAAGTTAAGTTTGAATAGATAATGTTATCTTTTTTGTGCTTCTAACCATGGTAAGAAGTAACTGCCATAAATATTCAAGAATGGATAGAAAAGATAGAAAAAGAAGAGGAGGGAAAAAGGAGCGTCGAAGGACATCACACATACATCAGATAGTGTTGGCAGAAAAATAAAGGAATTGAAGTCTGGCTATATTTCTCCATTTCAGTTTATACACCAGAACAGTTGGCGGAGAAATACAGCAACATTTCATTCCTTCTTTACTGTCTGATTTTGATCGTCATTGTTGCCTTACATCACTCCATCTACCGGTGAGCACTTGAGAGCTGACTGCTCCACTGTTGTTATGTATCTTTATTGATTTAATTGATCCAAATGTCACCAAGCATCTACCCTTTTTATGATCAACATGTTGAATACAGGAGAGGAGAGCTTATGCTTACTGTTTCTGGGCATGATCTTAGACCATTTTGGCATATGCTGCTTCCTTTTTCCTATGCTATAGTTTCAGGTGCTGTAGGATCATGCTCAGTATTATTTGCAAAATCTCTGTAAGTCAGTTACCTTGGACATAATCGCCCTTCTGAGACGACTAATAAAATTGTGCAGTTCCTTTTTTTCTAACTCGAATTCTTTCTCTTTTCAGTTCTAATCTGTTACGATTGGCGATGTATAGTGGTTATCAATTACACGGCTGGTTCACGTACTCCATGCTTCTTTTATTTCTTAGTACAGCTGGATTCTGGGTAAAAACTATAACAGCACTCCTTTTTTCCCTCTTTGTTTTCAAAATGTTTTAGTGGGTCAAATTTATTTAGACGTTTGTTGCATCCAACTTCTAGATGAATTCACACACTCTGTTTCTCCAACTAATGCAGATGACAAGGTTAAATGAAGGATTGTCTCTGTTCGATGCAATTCTTATTGTTCCCATGTTTCAGATTGCTTGGACTTTCTTCTCCATTTGTACAGGATTCATATACTTTCAAGAATATCAGGTTCTCTCTGTCTCTCTCTGTCTCTGTCTCTGTCTCTCTCTAAATTAGCTTATGTGCTTGAACAATGAGCCATGCTCAACTTGTGTGTGTGTGTGTGTGTGAAAGTCAGATATTTATGTTTTGTTGATGTTTTTAAAACTTAACATTCTGATTGGTGGTATTCTTGGGAGTGCTCATTATGCCTCATCTTCCTCTCTCCATGAATTGAATTTCATCCTGAGACATCTCTGAAATGACTCCATAGGAAACCTGTTTCCTTGGTTATATATCTTTCATTTGAGAAATTGTAATACCTATTTTTGAATGGCATACTTCATGCATGCTAAATCAGCTTCCATCAGTTTGACTGTGGAGAATGCCCCATTAGATGAGTGATCCATATAGACATAAAGTACCGGCAATTGATGTCTTTGTATGGGCTTTTTTTTTTTTTTTTACTTATCAAAAATAAAAGTTATGATTAAAGATTTATTGCATTCTTTATCATCTGTTCCCCCAAACAGGTATTTGATGCACTAAGGACAACAATGTTCATACTTGGAATGATGTCTGTCTTCATAGGCATTTCTTTGCTGGCACCTGATGAATCAAAAGGTTATATGGTCGTGGTAGTTGTTGATTTTAATCTAGAAAAGTAAAGATGGGGGGACTTAATTCTGAAAATTTAGCAGGTAGTGACGGCAAAGATAATTCATCTTTAGTTTCTGTGGTGTCTTCAAGCATTTCAACAGAAGTGGATAGGTATGATGCTTTATTTGACCTGCAGAAACATTCTGTGAATTGATGGAACCTTTGGTTTTCCAACGATCTATATTTGTTATGGGTTTGAAATAGAGGAGAATGAGAGCATAATGACTTATATAACTGATCTTACCTAATTCAAGGTTGTCAAACTATCATTAAGATACTTTTGCTTTCTTGCATCCATGTTGCAAAAACGTAAAATAGGGACAGTTTGTCTTAAATAATAACACTGAAAAAGTGAAGTCTAACAGTATATGATTCTGTACTCTACTGGTTATCAAAAAAAAAAAAAAAAAAAAAAAAAGGAAGGAGAAAAGAAAAGAAAAGACAAATCTGCACTCTAGTATTTCAATAGTTTCTGTTGTAGTAATGTTTCAATATTGTAACTTATCAAAAAGTAGTGTTTCGTTATTGGATATCCGTTCATTTATTGTGCAAATTTTAGATGTTTTGAACTGTGCTTTTCACTAATGTATGACGTGTATTTATCTGGTTTTAGGCTGGTTGAGCCATCTGAAGATGCACATAGTAAAGACACGAGATCATTTGTGCAAGTAGTGCTGATGAAGATTACAGATATAATAGCCAAGGCAAAGGTGCTGCTAATTGGCATGAACGCATCTTTTTGAATGATTAATATGTGACTTGAGAATTAGCTATTTGACTTTTTATCTCGTGCTCTTGCAGAGTGCTTGTGCATTGTCACTAGGTATTGGGGAAGATTCAATCAATGCATCCGCAGTTCTTGTGATGCCCATGGTGTCATCAAAGATAACGGGCTTTAGAGGAAGTAGGTTTGACCGGGCCAAGATTATGTCCTTAAGAAATTCCGGTTGGACTAAGATCTCGCTGGATGAAGAAGCTGCAAAAATGACCGACAAAAGCGCAGGGTTCTCAGATAACCTGTAATAGGAGTATCAACAAGTCTTGATCTCCGCCAGAAGTTTATTTTTTTTTAACTCTTAATTTGTTTAGGGTCCATTATTATACCACTTATCCAGAATTCCTCGCCTCAAAATTGTGATATGTTGTAGTATTGTATATACTTGTCACATAATTGAAAGAGGAGAGTATTTTTTGTTGGGACGTTGTATCAAAATAAAATTTTTAACCGAAATATCCATGTCTGCATTAGCAATCTAGAATTTACATACCGTTTGACTTTTATTGTGAGCTGAATGTTAAACGAAATATATTTACGAAGTTTAATTCTAATGCAGGATCGTCTTCCTGTTGTTTGGAGTTGGGTAAGCCCCCAATCCTATAATTTTTCCTTATTTCGCAGAAATAAGATAAGGGGTCTTATGGGTATAAGATATTGGCTCCCAAGAACGTCGGGTTGTTAAGTAATATTCTTGTACAACCTATTTACGTTTTATTTACAACTTATCAATAAAATAGTATTTAAAAAAAAAATTCAAACACAACAAATCAAAATCAAAACTAAAATAAATATTTCAAAACGTATTATTTTATTTGAAGATTTAGGAAAATTTTAAAGAAGTAGCTTTAACGAGCTGGCATAGGCATTTTGCTTTCCTTTTTCTTTGGGCAACGTTTTTCCTTTGCTGTAATCGCAAGGAAGACTGAGCCGGTTTAGTAAATATTACCAAAATGATTTTGAAAAGAATGACATGAACTACATGTGGTCCCTCATAGACTTTTTTTCAAGCACAAGGAAAAATAATCTTTCTTTAAAGCAATGTGCTTCTAAGAACATAATCCATTGCAAATCCAGTAGTGAACTCTAAGCCACCTCAAAAGCATTACGTATACATACAAAAATATAAAGACCAAAGAAGTCCGTCTTAACTTCACAACAGCAACCAAACATGAATTCTTCTCTTCCCTTCCACATTGTCTTTTTGTTTTTTATCTGTTTTTGCACCAGAATTTCCGTACAAGATTACGATAACCTTCATGACACTTGCCCAACGTCTACAACAGGAAAACAAACAGTCTTCATCAATGGCTTCACTTGCAAGAATCCAGCCAACGTTAGTGCTTCGGATTTCAAGACCTCAAATCTGAACCAAATCGGCAATACAGACAACTTTTATCATTCCTCAGTGACCATTGTCACTGCTGCAGATTTTCCAGGCCTGAATACACTTGGCCTCTCAATTGCTAGAACTGACCTAGACGTGGATGGTCTGGTTTTGGCCCATTCCCACCCAAGAGCTTCTGAGATGCTATTTGTCAACAAAGGCGTTGTTATTGTCGGATTTATCGACTCTGGAAGCAAACTGTTCCAAAAACTTCTTAAAGAAGGTGATGTATTTGTGTTTCCCCGGGGCCTGCTCCACTTTTGCTTCAATGTTGGATTTGATTTCGCTACTATGTTCTCAGTGTTTAATAGCCAGAATCCAGGGATGGTGAGCATTGCTGATGCCACGTTCGAGCAACTTGATTCAGATTTAAAAGATAAGCTAGTGAGGCGACTAATCCCTCTTCCTGGATCCAAAGGTTAACCGAATTGAAAATGCGACTTTGGTTGAATTTTCGACTCTATACTATACATATATATATATATATATATATATTCAATTTCAAAAATACTATCTTCGTAAGTTTTTGTAAGTTTGTGCTTAGCAAAAAAATAAATCGATCGCTAATATAAGTGTTTGTTGGTACTTGCATGAATTTGGGAGCAATCCGTACTTGTGATTCAATTCTATTACACATGACCCGGTTGTTTGAAACCCCCCCCCTGTATTTAAAAAAAAAAAAAAAAATCTATTACATATGACGTTTGTCGTCTTTTGGATAATAATCAAAATGTCCAATTCAACCAAGTAGACGACATATTACTAGCAGAATAGAGGCCGTGAAACAGATAGTCCCACAAACTTTGTTGGAACGGCTTATTGTTGATTCGAATGATGATAAATTTGTTCCAATATAATAGTATGTGTTTGCACTACAACATAATTGGTTTTTTGAGTCTCAAAAAATCCAAATTTTGTCCCTAAAAGTTTTTGGAGACAAAATTTTTTTATCTTTATTTTGTCTCAGAAAGACCGTTTCAAAAACTTTTTGTAGAGACAAAAATTGATTTTCATCTCAAAAAAGTATTTTTAGGGATAAAATTGGGCGGAACCAGTCGAAACGGTTTGAACATAATTTTTTTTTGAGACAAAAATGTCGTCTCAGAATCAAGTTCGAATGAAAAAATTTCTGTTTGAACTTACACTTTTGTTTGAATAACATGAAATGTTAATTCGAACCAATAACTATATCTGATCCTTTTCGTTCTAACCAACATATTTTTAAGTGATTTTTGTTTCAAGAAAAATATTAACCGTTCTAACAGACAATCTTTTTTTGAAAATCTTCTGTTCGAACGGAGTTTTGAAAAATAACGTTATTTAAATAAATATTTAATTGTTCGAACAAACGTACGGAATGTATTTCCCGATACGTTCGAATGAGTTTTTTTTTTTTGGTTCAAATGGGTCTATTTTTGTTCAAATGTATGCATAAATGGTAATTTACCATTTGAATCAGTTATTTAAAGTTCGAACAGTATTGGTCAAACAGAATGAAATTTAATTAAAAAGAACATACTAATATTACACAAATTGTAATCATATATACATCTATTATTCAAATGTTTACGAACATCATAAATAAAGGCAATTAAAAAAAATTAAATGAATTATGATTGTGGTGGCATAGAGTTTTGAGACATCATTGATTAGAATTGTTCGAACATTTTTTGGTTATTTAATTGTAGCCTCTTTTCTAATTTTGTCTCTAAATTTGCTGTTTGATCTAATTGGGTTAGCAATTCTTTTTCCTTCGACCTCAATCGTTCTATCTCAAGTGCAGCTTCATCTAATTCTTTAGTCTTGTCGTCATTCGATCTAGTTTTAGAAGAGGATGATGACGTTGAGGATGACTTCACGCAACGTCCTAAACCCCTCAAATATCCAGAATGTGATCCAAGAACTTGAGAAAATATTTGAACAACGTTGAGAGATGATTAATCAGATGGATCCGCAACAGTTTCTTTAAGAGATATCATCTTGTCCTACAAAAAAAAAAAATTAAAATTAGTATAGGTAACAAAAATATCTTTAGACAATGGAATTAAATAAACTTAAACTTACATAATTTGCCTCTGCCTCAGGATTGCTCCAAGCACCATCATAATTTTTATGTGCTTTAGCATATAATTGAGTCAGATTATAGTCAGTAGGACTTTATTCTTGCTGCAAAATGAAAATCAATATCAAAATTTAAATCAGAAAAGTATATATGTTAATATTTAATGGGGATTAGAATAACTAACCATTTTTTTACAAGCGATGAAAAGATCGAGAACCCGCATGATGGTGTATCGTTAAATCTGATCTATTTGCTTTGTTCACCGTACTCTGTTGCTAAAAAAAAGTATTATAATTTTATGTTTAATACACCTATCATATATTATTAAAAAAAGTTAGCATTGAAATTATCTGATATGCAGGATCTTCAAACAGATCACAAACTTTCTCCCATTCGTTTGGTAGCATTGCTTGGAATGAATTTTGACTCGCCTCTGTCATAGTACTGAACTTATGATAGTGTGCATGGCATCGACCTTTATACCTCCGGAATGCATTTGATATCAGTTCCTCAATCGTTAGTTGATCCTCTCGCCGGCCAAAATTTAATTCAAACTCGTCCTTCAAAAAATTATAAATAATCAGTATAATTTCAAAAGTTATTTAAATTAACAAGTTATACAAAGTAACTTATTACCAAGCAACGATTTTTTATGTGGTCTTTCACATCTTGGGGAACTTTAGACCAGAAGGATGTAGCCATCAGTGCATACGTGTGAGTAAGGATACCATCATAAGAATTAAGCCAAGTTGTAAAATCCCCGGAGCTGCCGGTGTGATCATCAGGTATATCAACTTTAATTTTACTCACTTTCCGTACTTCCTCTATGCAGACACCCCTCGTAATGCCTCTAACTCGGCACTGGTTTACAACAGGTATATATATAATAATTAAAGCATATATTTTAATTAAATTATTTTATTTGAAAGATATACAGTGATAAAATACCTTATTCTGGTTTTGGTGATATTGACCCATCATTGTTGGCAGCTGAACCACACGAAGAGTTAGTAAGTGGTGAGGATGACTCACGTGTTCTTTTGCGTTTCGGAGGCATATATGTTTGAAATTATAATAAATTATTATTCGAACAAGATAGATTTCATATTTTTATAGAAATTATACATACACAAATATCTATTTAAAAATAATTCAGTATTAGTTTTGTTGGACCAGTCGCTCTCATCCTCAGTAGACACTTCAGTTGATTCATGTTCTTTCAATATTTCACCTTCAATTACTTCAGGTTAAACATCTTCTCTGCGCAATGGGACCATGTCATATTGGTTTAGATCAACAAATAGATTGATACTTGATTCATTTTCTTGATATGCTTCTTCATGGTTTGGACTATCAACTTCTTCATGTGGTTTGTCTGCTTTTGGAATATAATCATATATATTTCTTGGTGCAAACTTCTCGACTACCCGCCTTGGATTTCCGTACTCTGGATCATCTAAATAAAAAACTTGATTTGCTTGGCAAGCGAGAACGAAATGATCGTCTTCATACCATTTGCGAGATGTATTGACATTTACAAAATATTGATCCTTACGCACTCCCAACCTAGGATTTGAGACATCCCACTAATTACATTTAAATAACCAGACCATATATCCCCACATACTTTAACGCTATGATATCTTTCACAATTCCGTAAAAATCGATATTATCAACCCCATGGCTTCATTCGATTACGACCCCACAATTTTGAATTTTGCTATATCGTTCTCTGTCTGCTGTATGAAATCTATATCTACGCACCAAACATCCTAAATATTGGATGGCCTGCTTAGACGGACCAAAGTATATACTTCTGGTGAGATTTCACCTGAATGTTTACTATATTTCGATGCAACATACATAAATAAATATTATTATAGTTATATCAATATCATACATAAATATGGTGACATTCAAATATTTATGATGTTCAAAGTAATTGTGCATGCTTTTTTTAGTAATATCGTATGTTCAAACCACGAGGTAAATTCTTTTTCGTGTGTCTTTTCTACTTCAGTCACACCATTCATGCGAAGTAGTTGTATACGTTTCCTATGTATGTTAATGTGAACTATTAATTTGTATCAATATATACTATATTATTATAAATGCACTTAAAAATACTATTAAATTAGATGATCATCACTAACCTCAAATAGTGTTCAATCTCTACATAGTTATTCAAGACATACTATCGAGCTCTTTCAAACTCTTGCCCACATAGGTCATAGCCCCCTTGTGCACCTATGGGACGTACTTTCTGAGAAAACACGATAAATGCTGACGAAACTTCCATTTGTCCACCTTTATAATTTCGATCTGGTTTCGTAAATCTAGTATCAACCCTACGAAAATACATTGAGCAAAATGTATGCCACTCATTATGAATGTATGACTCTGCGATCGATCCTTTTGGACGAGCCTTATTCCCCATAGATCCTTTAAGTTTTTTAAAAAACCGTTCAATAGGATACATCCATCTATATTGAATGGGGCCAGCAACTAAAGCCTCACAAGGTAGATGCACAGCCAAATGAACCATTATATCAAAGAATGAAGGTGGGTACAAACTCTCCAACTTGCACAATATCAATGCAATGTCAGCTTCCATTTTTAATAAGGCATTAACTTTCAACGTTCTACTACAAATACTCCTGGAAAATCACTCTAATTCTGTGAGAGCTGTATAAACATCTCGAGTAAGCTTTCCACGCACACCAACTGGCAACAATTGTTGCAGAAATATATGGCAGTTGTGACTTTTGAGACCAGTTATCTTCCAATCATGAGTTCGGACACATCTTGACATGTTCGAAGCATAACCATTGGGTAATTTGATTGTCGTGAACCAGTCACAAAATTTCTTTCTCTCATTACTTGAAAGTGTATACCATCCAAGGAGCATATAAGCTGAAGACCCAGTATCTTGCAAATGCAACTCCGATCTTATCCCCAACTCTTTCAAATCTTTACGAGAGTTGACTGTATCTTTTGTCTTCCCTTGTATTGACATCAGGGTGCCCAAAATATTCTCACATATATTTTTTTCAATGTGCATAACGTCTATATTGTGACGTAGTGTTAAGGTAGACCAGTATGACAACTCAAAGAAAATACTTTTTTTTGTCCAATTCAATTCCATTGCTTGTCGTTTCCTTTTTCGACATCTTGCAGCCTTCTCAAATCTGTTATCTGGAACATCTTCCAATTGTGTGAGAATATCACCATCAGAATACTCTGGCGGTGATGACCTGCGCTTAACCCTTCCATCAAACATTGTTCTATTTGGACGCCATCTATGATCATGAGGTAAATATCGACGGTGTCTCATGAAACATAATTTTCGGCCATTCATTAACCACTGAGACTATGTATCTTTATTACAAACAGGACAAGCCATTTTTCATTTTGTGCTCCACCCAGACAAGTTCCTATATGCTGAAAAATCATTTATTGTCCAAAGTACTGTAGCATGCATCTTGAATTCACACGACAAGATCGCATCATATGTATTGACACCTTGTTCCCACAACTCTTTCAACTTTGCCATCATTGGCTGCAGATATACGTCTATTTCATTTCCTGGTGAACTTGGCCCTAGGATCAATAGAGTCATCATAAAATAATGATCATTCATACACTTCCATGGTGGCAAATTATAAGGCATTAATATGACAGGCCATGTGCTATGAGAAGTGCTCATATTGCCAAATGGATTAAAGCTATCAGTTGCTAAACCAATACGCACATTACGAGGTTTTCCGGCAAACCATCGATACTCGTCATCAAATTTCTTCCATTGTAAGGAATCTGCAGGATGCGTGAGGAATTGATCATTTTGAACTCTTTCTGTGTGATGCCAAGTCATATCTGTCGAAGTCATCCGGGAAGTAAACAATCTCTGAAGTCGAGGAATTAACGAAAAATATCTTAGCACTTTATGGGGTACATTATGCTTATCTGATGTCCATCTTGACTCAGGACACACTGGACATGAATCAAATTCTGCATATTGCTTCCAGAAGAGAACACAATCTTTCTTACATGCATGGATGATATTATAATCAAATCCTAAACCCTTGCTTCAATTTCTTTGCTTCATAAAAGTTTCGAGGTATTACGTTATCTTGTGAGAGAGCCTATTTAAATAATTCAAACCGCATATCGATGACTTTTGCAAAAATATGACAAATAGACTTAATATGGAACAGCCTAACAGTGAATGACAACTTACTATGACAGGTGCACCATTCGTACAATTCTCGTTGTGCATCATTCCACAGTGATCCAAAGTCTTCATTTCCCTCAAATAATTGTGTAGATGTTCATTCTCCATCCCTGGCACCAAATATGCATGCACCAAGATCCCCTAACATCTCAGTCATATCTTCTCTATTATCATAACTATCATCAGAAACATCAACATTTATGTCATCTCCATGTCGATCTCGTTACATTCGTCCATTTGATTAAACTGACTGCCAAATCTAACTCCTTTAGAAAATGGTTCGCCATGTAAAATCCAATGTAAGTATTTAAGATCAATTCCATTTAAGAATAAATGATCCTCCACTACGATCATATTATATGAACTAAGGTTTTTGCACTTCTTGCACAGGCATCTTATTAATCCTCGACTGTCAATACTCCCACAAGTAAATTCTAAGAAAGACTTCACCACTTGTGCATACTCTTTATAGTCTCGATCAAGTCTATCTCCCAAGAATATCCAACTCTTATCCATCTATAAAAAAACCTAATTCATGGGATAAACATTATCAAGAAACTATTACAATATACATGTTTAATTACCATCTATTTTTAAGGTAGTTAGTCTTATCCCATTCGAGAGACTATCATCTATATCGCATATATACTCAGTCCAAAACTCATATGTTAGTAAAAATTTCGACATCATTTCCCTACAATTCTCTAAGTATGCTAGTCACGATAAGTCGTCGACCCTATTCATGGGCCGAGACACTTACGAACTACATACCTGAAGAATGTAAGAAAATGCTAAACCAAAATTTTAATTGACTAATACAGGAGTTTTAACTGAATATATATACCATATAGATAATAGAATCCCAAACTGTTCACTTTGGACAATTCAAGAGTTACACCCAAACATTATTTAAGAGAATATTTGGCTACAACTCTCGAACGGGTCTAAGATTTAACTGCATGTAAAAAAAACTAGCAAATTCAATAGCTCGGTAGTAAACATAACAATTGTTATAATCACATTCCAAATCACAAATACATTGCAAAATTACATTACAAGTATACATTCGAGTGCTTAAAGATTTTTAATTATACATTATAATTTTTTAATTAAATCTCTTATAAGTATATTTTAAGTATTTTAATCATTTTAATTAGAGTGTTTAAAGATTTTTAATTATACATTATAATTTTTTAATTAAGTATTTTATAAGCATATTTTAAGTATTAATCATTTTAATTAGAGTGCTTAAAAATTTTAATTATATATTAGAATTTTTTAATTAAGTAATTTATAAGTATATTTTAAGTATTAATCATTTTAATTAGAGTGCTTTAAGATTTTTAATTATACATTAAAAGTTTTTAATTAAATATTTTATAAGTATATTTTAAGTATTAATCATTTTAATTAGAGTGCTTAAAGATTTTTAATTATACATTATAATATTTTAATTAAATATTTTATAAGTATATTTTAAGTATTAATCATTTTAATTAAAGTGCTTAAAGATTTTTAATTATACATTATAATGTTTTAATTAAATCTCTTATAAGTATATGTTAAGTATTAATCATTTTAATTAGAGTGCCTAAAGATTTTTAATTATATCTTATAATTTTTTAATTAAGTATTTTATAAGTATATTTTAAATATTAATCATTTTAATTAGAGAGCTTAAATATTTTTAATTATACATTAGAATTTTTTAATTAAATCTCTTTTAAGTAGATTTTAAGTATTAATCATTTTAATTAGAGTGCTTAAATATTTTTAATTATACATTATAATTTTTTCATTAAATATTTTATAAGTATATTTTAAGTATTAATCACTTTAATTAGAGTGCTTAAAGATTTTTAATTATATATTATAATTTTTTAATTAAATCTCTTATAAGTATATTTTAGGTATTAATAATTTTAATTAGAGTGCTTAAATATTTTTAATTATACATTATAATTTTTTAATTAAATATTTTATAAATATATTTGAAGTATTAATCACTTTAATTAGAGTGCTTAAAGGGTTTGATTCTGTTCGAACAAATTAGCCAAATGTTTGAACCGAGTTCTGTTCGAGTAAGATTCAGTTCGAACTGGGTAAATTCAATTCGAACGGGATTCAGAGTGTTCGAGTGGAACCAAGCCAGAAACCAGTCACGAAACAGAGCAATAAACTGAACCACAAAATCCAATTTTCATATACATGATGGTATATTTCAATACAATACATTGAAAACTATATGATTATACCTAAATATGATTATTAAATAACTTAGAAAACTATAAAAACGTACCTCTAATTTTTGCAATCCAATAAAAATATCAATCCACAATACCTATATAGGTATAAAACACATTAAACCTCTGTTCTATCTCAGGAATAAATGCAACAAATATCAAGATAAGTATAAATGAAAATTGGAATGAAAAATAACAAATAAAAACATATTACCTCTTGGTGCACCTCTTTTATCTCTCAAGAATCTCTTATCTCTCACTTCTTTCAAGCTCTCTCTCTCCATAACACTCTCTCAAAGCTGTCTGCCATGGTCTCTCTCTCTCTCAAACTTCAATTCGAATGAAAATGAAATGGAAGAACCGGGTTAATAATATGTGAATTTCCGTTCGAATGGATTTTTTATAAGTTCGAAAGTGAAAATCAAAATACCGCCAATTTTTCCCACAATATTTTCACGTTTGAATTGATAATATTAGCGTTTGAACAAAAAAAAAAAAAGAAAAAGAAATAGTCTCCAGTATATACTGATAATTTGGCGCGAACTTTCCCCCCAAATAAAAAAATTTGTTCGAACAGATTTTATCTCTATTCGAACTATTTTGTTAGTTCGTTCGAATAGATAATTATAGCAATATATAAATATACATAATACACCCAATATTATTATTAAAACATATTAAAACTATATACACTATATAATACTAAGTGTCACTAACAGTATAATACTAAGTTTCTTATAAATCTATAATATTAAGTATTACTAATAGTATAAAATTTTATTTAGTATCACTAATAGTGTTATACTTATTAGTATCACTAATAGTATAATACTAAGTGATATTATAGTACAAATAGCATAAATATATGAAAACTAATAGTACTATAATACTTTATAATATATTCTAAGTACTTAGTTTATTACTAATATACAATATAAGTATATTACATATATGTATTTTATACTTATATTTAATGCAACGTTTTACTATTTACTTAGTATATTACTTTATAATGCAATGTTTTACTATATACTATTTCATACTCATCTAATGCATAATATATATAGTATATTATATATATACTAGTTACTTATAATATATATATATATAGGATATATATAATACTCTATACTATATACTATATATAGTTATCTAATATATGTTATATATATACCATATTATATATACTAGTCCAGAATTTTTTTATTATTACTAATATTAGTATTATATACTAGTATTAGTAATATAAAACGTATTTTTTTACTTGTTGTACTCAGATATATTTTTTTCTCATTATTATATATTTCATTCGAACTAAAACCTTTACCGTTCGAACTTATACCCTTTCCGTTATAACGAAATGACGTTATATAAGTCACGATATAGTTTCTTTTCCGTTCATTTCGTGCTTTCTCATTCAAACTGTCGGATCGAGTCCTTTGCCGTTCCTAGCCACAATGCCGCCACCAACTCTGACCAAGTCCTCAAATCTCTAAGAACAAGATGTATGAGTCCTCATCTTGTCCGTTGGTTTGTTATTTTTTGAAAATAAACATTGGTTTTGGGGGGTCGGATTTTGAATCAATCTGATCCCATTTTGTTGTTTGGGGCCAAATGACACAAAAGTAATCGGTAGAAATAATGGGGCTTCACTCCTAAATCATTTCTACCGATTAAAACCAAGGATTACAGGTGAATCCAAGATTTATAAATTTGGGACAAAGTCAATTTAGCCATGTCTGTTTGGCTCAGTTTCGTTCGAATGAAATTTAATGTCATTCGAATGAAATTCAAGGCCATTCAAATGGGAATTTCAGGTCATTCAAATGGAATATAATTTCATTCGAATGGAATTTAAGATCATTCGAATGGTGTTTTATAAGGTCATTCGAATGGATTTTAAGATCATTCGAATGGAATTTAATATCATTCTACACCATAAAAACATATAAATTAAAGCTTCAACTTAGAAACTAAAAAGAAGATTAGCTACTTTTCTTTACCAAACATCCTGGCAGGCGGTCCTCTCCTCTCTGGGTGAGGTTTCTCTCTACTATAGAGTGAGTCTCTTGAACTAGTCTCTACTGGTTTGAAGAGTTAGTGATGGAGGAAGACTTAGCAAGACAATGGGAGGGGCTTTGTCTGACTGAGAAGGAGAAAGAAGGGCTGGTTCTACCAGCAGAAGTACTGCACAGTGCACTGCATTATGGCAAGTATTGCCTATTAGCAATGATAGTGTCAGAGAAGTTTGTAAACAAAGAAGCATTCAAAGTCACTATGACTAAGATCTGGAAATGTGATAGCTGGATCCAGTTTACAGAAGTTGGATCCAACAAGTTCCTGATTGAGTTTAACTTGGAGGAAGATATGAAAAGAGTAATTGCAGGAAGACCCTGGTCCTTTGATAGATGGCTGATATGCTTGCAGCCATTTGATAGCAGCAAGTCAATTGGAGAAACCACCTTCACGAAAGAGGAGTTCTGGGTCCAAGTTTTCAACATGCCTTTTGGGTGTATGACACGGGAGATTGGAATGCAGGTGGGCAATAATGTTGGAAAGGTGGTAAAAGTTCATGTTGACCAACGAGGTATTGGATAGGGGAAGTTCCTAAGGATAAGAGTTGAAATAGACATAACAAAGCCTCTTCTCAGGGGGATGTTCATATCAGTGGAAGGGAAGCAAACATGGATCCAGTTGAGGTATGAGAGACTACCATCTTTTTGTTTTAACTGTGGCACAATCAAGCACACAACACAGGGGTGCATTTTAAGTAGAAATGAAGAAAAGCAGCAGTATGGAGCATGGCTAAGGGCAGCTGCTTCTAGAGAAAGTGACTTGCTGTTCAAAAAGTATGGCAACGACATGAGCTCAGAAGCTGAACCAGAGAGGCAGTCATGGAGGAAAGAAGAGGAGGTTAGGGATGAAGTCCAATCGAGGCAACACAGTAGTCAGAAGGTAGATCAGAAATTGACCAGGGAAGTCACAGACCCACGTTTGGCTACTGCAACACCTACTGATAAAGGACCAGAGCAGAGTAGACAGCAGAATGACAGGTTTCTGACCTCTCCAAAAGCAATCACCAAAAAGGAAAGTCTGACACCACCTTTCCAAGAGAGGCTGTCTACTACCAAAATAGTGAAGGAACAAAACCAAATGTTATTAGCACAGACAGCTGAAATGAAAAGCAAAAAGGATGGCTCAGCACCCTTTGTAGCTGTAACCTCGATGGACATTAAGGCCCAAGCAGAAGCACTAAACCAGCTTATGACTGACCAAATTAGGGAGTTGGAACAAACTACAAAAAAATCCAGCTGGAAAAGAAAAGCTCAGGAAAACTGTTTTGTAGGCCTCAAGTTAAGCCCAACAAAGATACATGCAGGCGTCCCAAACCACAAGAAAAGGCCCATCAAATTGCTTCAGGGAAGACAAACCAGATCCATAGCCAAGAGAGCAAGAGGGGAGGAGAAGGTACCAACAGAAACACAACAATTAGATATGGTGGAGGCTGATTTACAGCCCCACCAAGGCCTATGAAGTGCCTAAGCTGGAACTGTCGTGGGCTTGGGAACCCACTGACAGTTCAACACTTGCACCAATTGGTGCAAACAAAGATCCCAACCTTTGTTTTCTTGATAGAAACAAAGGCTAGAAGGAGCAGTGTTGTAAGGCTCCAGAGGCAATTGCAATTTTCTAGCAGTTTTATAGTCGAAAGTAGGGGTTTTAGTGGAGGTCTGGCCCTGTTCTGGAGTGAGGATGTGGCTGCTGAAGTTTTGTCATACTCTCAGCACCATATATCTTTACTTATTCGTGGGGACTCTGGTGGTAGAGAGTGGACCCTTACAGGATTCTATGGAAATCCTGACACAGCAAAGAGAAGAGAGAGCTGGCATTTACTACAAGCCCTCAAGCCTACCATGGGGATGGGCTGGATGTGTATTGGTGACTTTAATGAGGTACTTAGCTCAGGGGACAAGAGTGGAGGTAGACAAAGACCTTTCAACCAGGTGGAAGCCTTCAGAGCAGCAACTGAGTCATGCTCTCTTTTTGATATGGGGTACGTTGGTAATAAGTTTACATGGACAAATGGCAGGT
Organism: Carya illinoinensis; assembly: GCF_018687715.1. Classification (NCBI taxonomy): domain Eukaryota; kingdom Viridiplantae; phylum Streptophyta; class Magnoliopsida; order Fagales; family Juglandaceae; genus Carya; species Carya illinoinensis. Next base: position 14,006 of record NC_056755.1, on the reverse strand, counting down.
CAGGACAAGCTTTCATCAAGGAAAGGATTGATAGAGGTTTGTGTAATGTGGAATGGTCTGAACTATTTCCTTTTTCTAAGGTCTACAATCTTCCCATTTTAAGTTCAGATCATTGCCCCATCCTCGTTTCTATCGAACAATTTGAACTTGACTCAACCAGAAAAGACAGACCATTCAGGTATGAGGCCAGCTGGGCCTTGAAGGAAGATTTCAATGAAGTTCTGGAGAAGGCATGGAGTAAACCGAGAAGGGTTGATGGCAAGCTAAGTCAAGTTATAGAAGGACTGAACAAGTGCAGAGTGGAATTGGTAAGGTGGCACAAGCAGTATGCTGGTAACAACAGAGCTGAATTAAGGACACTTTGGGATCAGGTGACTGAATTACAAAGGGATAATGAAGGCCACCTCACAGAAAAAATAAAGCAAATGCAAAGTAAGATAGAGAAACGGCTTGAGGAAGAACACATTAGGTGGAAACAAAGGGCCAAACAAAAGTGGTTGAAAGAAGGGGATAGAAATACAAAGTTTTTTCATCAATGTGCTACACAAAGAAAGAAAGTAAACCAAATCAAGAGGCTAATCGATGATAGTGGGCAAGAGATCACATCAACACCAGGGATATCTAATCTATTCCAAGAATACTATCAGGATTTGTTCTCCTCTTCTAACCTTGTGAATATTGGAGATTGTCTAGAACCAGTGGAGGTCACTGTCACAGAAGAACAAAATGGAATGCTGATGAGGCCTTATACCCAGCAGGAGGTAAAAACTGCTCTCTTTCAGATGGAAGGGCTTAGTTCACCTGGCCCTGATGGGTATCCTGCACTTTTTTATCAAAAACATTGGAACCTGGTGGGTGACCAACTCAGCAATGCAGTATTGCATGTCCTGAATGAAAATGGAAGCCTATCTGAAATAAACAGCACCTACATCACCCTTATTCCTAAGAAGAAAAATCCAACCAAAGTCTCTGAATTCAGACCCATCTCACTGTGCAATGTCCTATACAAGTTGATATCCAAAATCCTAGCCAATAGACTCAAAAAAATACTCCCTTCCGTGGTGTCCCCAACTCAATCAGCCTTTGTTCCAAACAGACTAATCACAGATAATGTTATTGTTGCCTTTGAGGCTCTACACACAATGAAGGCTAGGATGAAAGGAAGGGAGGGTTATATGGCCTTAAAACTCGATATGAGTAAGGCATATGATAGAATAGAATGAGAATTCCTTAGAAAAATCATGCATAAGATGGGGTTTTGTCACCAGTGGGTGGAACTAGTTATGAAGTGCATAGAAACTGTCTATTATTCTATTTTGGTAAATGGAGTACCACAAGAAGCCTTTCAACCTTCAAGAGGGATTAGGCAAGGTGATCCCATTTCACCATACCTTTTTATTCTATGTGCAGAGGCACTTAGTAAGCTCATAGGTAGAGCTGAGGCAACAGGTGCAGTTCATGGAGTACCAATAGCAGGGGGCTCCCTTCGAGTGTCTCATCTCTTTTTTGCTGACGATAGCCTTTTGTTTTGCAAGGCCAATGCTTTTGAGTAGGGAAGGCTGATTAACCTACTGAGAATCTATGAAAAAGCTTCAGGGCAAAGGCTAAATATGGACAAGACATCTATAATATTCAGCAGAAACACCTCTAGATTAACCCAACACTACATCCTTTCTGTGGCAGGAATGAGGACCTCTATGACCTATGAAAAGTATCTCGGCTTGCCATCCATTGTGGGGAGAAGCAAAGCTAGCTCTTTCAAAAACATTCTAGATGCAGTCAGAAGAAGGGTTAGTGGATACAAAGTGAAAAGCCTATCTCAAGCTGGGAAAGAGGTATTCATCAAAGCAGTGGTTCAAGCACTTCCCACCTACACAATGAGTGTTTTCAAGCTACCCAAGACATTGCTACAATCCATCAATAGTGTCATCAATAATTTTTGGTGGGGCCAAAGGGAAAGGGAACACAAAATCCATTGGATTTCATGGAAAAATATGGGAAAAGCAAAATCTGAAGGGGGTATGGGATTTAGAGACCTCGAGTGTTTTAATATGGCAATGTTATCTAAACAATGCTGGAGGATTATACAGGAGCCTGACTCACTTGCAGCAAGAGTTCTGAAAGCTAAGTATTTTCAAAATAGTCCTTTCATGTTGGCCAAACTGGGGTCAAAACCATCATTTCTGTGGAGAAGCTTTATGGCAGCAAGACAGGTGGTGAAAGCAGGATCTTGTTGGAGGATTGGCAATGGCAGAGAGGTCCAAATTTGGCAGGAAATGTGGCTTGGCCATCCAGTGCCCAGGAAGGTTACAAGTCCAGTAGCTTTACTTGACAGCAAGGCAATGGTCTCTGAACTAATTGACCAATCCTCAGCTCAGTGGAAGGAAACACTCGTGAGAGAGGTCTTTGAGGAGAGGGAAGCAGAATTAATACTACAAACTCCTCTAAGCTCAATGAATGCTAGGGATAGAGTGAGTTGGCAAGGGACAAAGGATGGCAGGTTTTCAGTAAGGAGTGCTTATCATATGGAAAAGGCACGGGAGCAAGAGGGGAAGGGTCAGGCATCTTGTAGCAACAGCCTCAGACAAATATGGAAGCAACTGTGGAAGCTAAGGATACAACCAGGTGACAAGGTGTTTGTGTGGAGGGCATGCCTGGAGGCTCTCCCAACTCGAACCAACCTACAGAAGAGAAGGGTGGTGGATCATCCACTATGTCCTGTGTGCCATCAAGAGGAAGAGACAGTGGTGCATGCAGTTTGGAGCTGTGTTTCAGCTAGAGATGTCTGGAGCCTAGCCTCTAAGAAGCTTCAAAAAAGGAGCCAGTCCCCTGCTTTGTTTGTGGATCTTTTTGAATCTCTCATGCAAGAGTTGGATGAGGTATCTCTTCAAGAGTTTGTGGTGGTGGCTAGGAGGGTTTGGTGGAGGAGAAACTGCTTTATTTTCAATAATGATTTCAAACACCCCAAGTCAGTGATAAGAGAAGCTCATGCTACCCTGACCCTGCTAAATGGAGAGAACAACAGCGTAACCACTAGCCCCTCTCTGACCTGCAGGTCCCCTGATGTATGGACTCATCCACCACCAAATTGGTACAAAATCAATTGGGACAGCTCAGTGAATAAGCAGAAGTGCCAAGTGGGAGTGGGAGTGATTGTGAGAGATTGTAAGGGACATGTCATGGCAACCATGAGACACAACAAGCAAATGTATCCTGACCCTTTACTTGCTGAGTCGTATGGAGCACTTCAGGCTGCAAAGCTTGGGGTGGATTTGGGTTTAAGGCAGATTATCTTGGAGGGTGACTCCCTGCAGGTGATAAACACCCTTCATGAAGATAGAGACGGTCTTAGTAGTGCTTTAATGTTCTTGTATGAGACAAAGGTCTTGCTGAAACAGTTTGCTAAATGGGAAATTTCTCATGTTAGGAGAAATGGTAATGTGTTGGCCCATGTTTTAGCAAAAGATTCTCTTTCCATTTCTGATTTAGTTGTAACAGTGGAGGATGTTCCTCAGTGTATTTTCCACTTGGTTCAATGAAATGGTTACAAGAGTTATTAAAAAAAAAAAAGGTTATTCGAACTAAAGATGATATTTGCCAGCGCTTATTTGAATGGATTGGAATCCATTCGAATAAGCAATTGCCAAACACTCCCAAACAACATCAAACTTATTCACTTTAATTAGATTACATAAATATTTTTTGGATCAACAATATACTAATGGCAAGCAGCAGAGGAAGAAAACGTTCTCGACCCCAGACAGGCCAAAGTAGCGGAGTAGCTCATTCTTGGATGGTCGGTGAGTTTTACTATGCCATGGGAGAGTAGTCTGGTGATGCTCTGTGCTACAACTTAGTAGTCTGGGGAGTGAGTATTATCTTCTCTCCTCGTGTTATTGTTGAGTTTCTTGATCTGCGGTGGGAGCCCAGTGCATATCTTGCAGGAACAGCGGCAGCACCGAGAGCAGTAAGGTTGAAAACCAACTGGCTGGTTTCGATTTTCTGCCTAAACTGAAACCGACCGGCACTTCAAGAATATTAAGTTAAACCGGCCAAAACCGACCGTGCATGGGGGAGAAAACTGGCCGGTTCCGGTTTGGTAATTCGGTTTGGGCCGTGGGTTTTGGGCCTTTTTTCCAAGACATGTTTGGGCTTTTTTTTTTCTTTATATATATATATATATATTTCTTGAATTCATCATCCAATATCTTTTTAAGTTTTTGTTCTTAACTAATAATTCAATTCATCATCCAAGATTTTGTAAATTCATCATTCATCATATTAAAAATAAATAAAATAATAAATAACTAAAGCATTCATCATATTAAATAACTAATTACTATATTACTTACTACATAATTAAAAAAAAAAAAAAACTTCATTAGATATTTAGTATTACATATTACAAATTTGGAAAACAAGCCAAGTTGTCTTAAGCATAGCAAAAATGCAAGAAAAAAATAACATAAATAAATGAAAAAAAATTGTCTTAAAGACTTAAACATAGCAACAATGCAAAAAATTAAGAATATTGATCTTCATGTTCGCTCATTATTGCTTCAAGCCTTCAATCTTCAATCGTCAATACTTGTCACGTTCGATTGTGCGGCCAACTCTATAAGAATAAATAAGAATAAAATATCAAATGTTAGTGAATTTATATTATGAAAAATATGCAAAATTAAATTACAATGAAAACAAAGAAAACATTACCCGATTCTACTACAAAAATCTCCAGGTGTTGACGGATGCCTTAACCAATTTTGAGTACAAATAAGTGCCTCAACAGTTCTCAGAGCCAATGAACTCCAAAAAGGATCAAGCACACGACCTCCCATACTAAATGCTGACTCGGACGCAACCGTGGAAACAGACATGACCAATAAGTCTTGTGCAAGCCTCGCAAGTATAGGATAGTTAGTCTCATTTATTTTCCACCAAGTCAACAAGGCAAACGATGCCCTGAGTGCCTCACAACCATCTGATAAATATTGATCCACTTCAGTTTTGGCAATACTAGATCCCATGGCGGAAGATGCCCTATACAACTCCTGGAACCATTTGGTCTCACATTTGCCATCACCTTCATTCATAGATTTAGATGTTGGAGGGGGTTGAGAAACTGGTGTACTCGTGGTGGAACCAAATGTAATATCATACTCTGCATACAAATATGTTAATACCTATTTCACATTCGAAACCAACTCCTTAGCACGAAACTCATCATGAATTTTCTTCAAATGGAAAGTAAGAAGCCCTAACTTGCTTCGTGGATCAAGCACAACAGAAATTAACATGAACAAGTTCATCCTATCTAATGACCTCCAATACTTATCATATTTGGTTCTCATGTTTATGGCCATACTCCTCAAACAAGTATTAGTACTATTGCTCAGCATAATCAATTCAATTTGGAGATTACAGATCTCTAAAAAATTGGTGTTGACTGTCACATATAAAGATCTAGAAAATCTAGTAGTGGCTTCATAAAACATCTCTAAAAACTTGACAAACACCCGTACTGTCTCCCATTCTGTAGCTTTAGGAGGTCCCATATGCCCATCATCAAAGTAAGAGAAGAAATTATAATTCTCACTCTCCATTCGCCTGAAAGCCTTCTCAAATTTCTTAACCGCCTCCAATATCAAATAGGTTGAATTCCATTGTGTCTGTACATCAAGTCACAACATTTTCTTACAATCAATTTTTTCTTTTTCTGCATATCTCTTAAACTTGTCTAATTTTGTGGGGGTTGAACGCACATATCTAACTGCATTTCTAACCATTGTAATGGCATCATTGCATTTCTTCAAACCCTCACTCACAATAAGATTCAATATATGAACACAACATCTTATGTGCATATACTTACCCCCAACACATTCCCTGTCAAAAACTGTTTCAAATAGAAAATTGCAGAATCATTCGAATTTGCATTATCAACAGTTACAGTAAATATTCTATCAATGCCCCAATCAAGCAAGCACGACTCAACATATCTTCCAATGGTATTCCCTCGATGATTAGGGATTAAACAAAAATTAATTATTTTTTTTTTCTGCAATTTCTAATTCTTATCAATGAAATGTGCAGTTAGACACATATAATTCAAATTCTGTATTGATGTCCATGTATCTGTCGTCAAGAAAATCCTCATGCCACCATCTTTAAACACTTTTTTAAGTTTTCCCTTTTCTATTTCATACAATCTCTTGCAACTGTGACACGACATGAAACTTTAAACCGGGGTTCAAGAGACCAAGCAAATTTTCTAAATCCCTGTCCTTCAACAACCCTAAATGGCATTTCATCAATAATTACCATTTCTGCAATAGCCAACCTCGCAATCTCTTCACTAAATTTGTGGGTTACAAGAGTCCTTAATGTACTACCATCATTCTCTCCAACCCCCTCTTCAAGTGATGCCTCACCTGTCAATATTTTTTGATACCTATCCAAAGGTCCACGTTTATGAGGATTTTTACGACATGAAGGCAAATGATTTTGCATCGTTGAAGTTCTGTTCCTTGAGTGACAAGCGTACATCTTGCCACAATAATTACATTTAGCCTTTGGATCATCTATAGGACAACCATCCATCTTCGTAAAATGATCCTATACAATCGACTTGTCTGTCCCTTTTCGTTTCTTAGGTAATGGACAAGTACTACTAGTAGGGGCATTAGGGGGGTTTTGATATTTGGGTCTCTCTCATATCTTCTTCCAAATTAATTGTTGGTTGAGATTTATTTATATCAACATCAATCGGAGATGAAGAAGAATCCATCTAAATTATAAAACAAAATATAAATGTTATATGTTTATAATTTTTAAGATCCCATACAACATCACAAGTTTGAAACATGGCAAACATAACATAAAATATCTTAGCAGCTAGTTTGCAACATGGCAAACATCACAAGTCTAAGACTCTAATCTAAGTTGTTCACTCATCTTCTCTCAATTTATATAAATAATTAACAATAACTAATAGATTATATATTAACAAATTATATATATAACAGATTATATGAGATTGCTATATATATAACAATCTGTTGTATAAGCTAATATATATATATATATATATATATATATATATAACATATTATATATACAATCGATTTATGCTAAAGTAAGAGTCTGAGTACAACTACCTTTTTAACTGCTAATTTGTTTCTGTCCCATTTAACATTGCCTTTAGAAAGATATGGTAAACCAGAATATTTCTCAAAAAGTAAAGCCCAAATTCAAACTTCATGATTCGATTATATAAGTTAATATATATATATATATATATATATATATAACATATTATATATCTAGCTGTATATATATAACAGATTATATATCTAGCTGTATATATAAAACAGATTATAATTTATATATATAATAGATTGTATATATACAGATTATATATATAATTTATATAATAGATTATATATATACAAATTATATATATAATTTTTTTTGGATAGGTAGTCAAAGATGCATTCCACCAAAATCATTGATAGAAAGAAGTTTGAATCAAATCTGAATGGAGCTCAACTTTCTTGTTAACAATATCGAAGCAAACATGTAAACAGGGAATTAATAACAGGAAGCCAATGAGAAATTTCCTGGGCTCACTGTGTCGCAGACCTGTAAGTAATTCAATATATGCCCTAGAAATGAAACGACCAGCCACAACAATGTACAAAGTCTGGACATCAGATACCATGGGCAAAATAATTTATATAACAGATTATTAAGTATAACAAATATGGGGGTCAGAATACTCATAGAGGCCGGATGAAAATGGGGTCACTGCTTCAGCTCTGCAGCATAGTTGAATGGAAAGAGTCACAGAGTGAGAGACTTAGAGAGAGAGAGAAAATTGGGGGGGCAGAAGAGAAAAGGGCAAAAGGGGGGGGGGGGGGACTGGGAAGGGGAATAACCCTAACCCGTTCCTAACCAAATGATGCCGTTTGGTTGAGACCAAACGGCGTCGTTTTATATAAGCTATATAATATATATATATATATATATATATATATATAAGGTCGGTCGATTTACTGGCTTTCTGTGTGGTCGAATCGGGATTGAGCCGACGGAAGTTGGTTTTCATTAATTTCTACTGCCAGTTGACTGGTTCTTTGCCAGTTCCGGCGTTCGGCGGTCAGTTGCCGTCGGTGGAGGTTGATTTTCCAGTTCCGTGTACACCTCTAAAGAGCAGCGACTGCACCATCTGATGAGGACACACTAGCCGTATCCTCATCGCCAACGCCGGGTGTAGAGACTGCAGAGCTGGATGCTGGCTCAGATGATAGTGAGAGCGGCCCTGAGGTACCTGATGATAGTCTAACAGACAATTAGGTTTGTGAGCTAGTGCGAGACACTTTGGCTCCACCATATGACGACAGTAAAGTGATCTGACAGGTCGACTGTATAGCATTTTTCAGAATGTTTAATCTAATTGTCGGGGTTTAGGGTTTTAGGGTTAAAGGGTGTAGGGTTTAGGATTTAGGGTATAGGGTTTAGGGTATAGGGTTTTAGGGTATAGGGTTTTAGGGTATAGGGTTTTAGGGTTTAAGGGTGTTTTAGGGTTTATGGTTTAGGGTTTAAGGGTTTAGGGTTTAGGGTTAAGGGTTTAGGGTTTAGGGTTTAAGGGTTTATAGTTTAGGGTTTAGGGTTTAGGGTTTAGGGTTTTAGGGTTTAGGGTTTAGGGTTTAGGGTTTAGGGTTTAGGGTTTAGGGTTTAGGGTTTAGGGTTTAGGGTTTAGGGTTTTAGGGTTTAGGGTTTAGGGTTTTAGGGTTTAGGGTTTTAGGGTTTAGGGTTTAGGGTTTAGGGTTTAGGGTTTAGGGTTTAGGGTTTTAGGGTTTAGGGTTTAGGGTTTAGGGTTTAGGGTTTAGGGTTTAGGGTTTAGGGTTTAGGGTTTAGGGTTTAGGGTTTAGGGTTTAGGGTTTAGGGTTTAGGGTTTAGGGTTTAGGGTTTAGGGTTTAGGGTTTAGGGTTTAGGGTTTAGGGTTTAGGGTTTAGGGTTTAGGGTTTAGGGTTTAGGGTTTAGGGTTTAGGGTTTAGGGTTTAGGGTTTAGGGTTTAGGGTTTAGGGTTTAGGGTTTAGGGTTTAGGGTTTAGGGTTTAGGGTTTAGGGTTTAGGGTTTAGGGTTTAGGGTTTAGGGTTTAGGGTTTAGGGTTTAGGGTTTAGGGTTTAGGGTTTAGGGTTTAGGGTTTAGGGTTTAGGGTTTAGGGTTTAGGGTTTAGGGTTTAGGGTTTAGGGTTTAGGGTTTAGGGTTTAGGGTTTAGGGTTTAGGGTTTAGGGTTTAGGGTTTAGGGTTTAGGGTTTAGGGTTTAGGGTTTAGGGTTTAGGGTTTAGGGTTTAGGGTTTAGGGTTTAGGGTTTAGGGTTTAGGGTTTAGGGTTTAGGGTTTAGGGTTTAGGGTTTAGGGTTTAGGGTTTAGGGTTTAGGGTTTAGGGTTTAGGGTTTAGGGTTTAGGGTTTAGGGTTTAGGGTTTAGGGTTTAGGGTTTAGGGTTTAGGGTTTAGGGTTTAGGGTTTAGGGTTTAGGGTTTAGGGTTTAGGGTTTAGGGTTTAGGGTTTAGGGTTTAGGGTTTAGGGTTTAGGGTTTAGGGTTTAGGGTTTAGGGTTTAGGGTTTAGGGTTTAGGGTTTAGGGTTTAGGGTTTAGGGTTTAGGGTTTAGGGTTTAGGGTTTAGGGTTTAGGGTTTAGGGTTTAGGGTTTAGGGTTTAGGGTTTAGGGTTTAGGGTTTAGGGTTTAGGGTTTAGGGTTTAGGGTTTAGGGTTTAGGGTTTAGGGTTTAGGGTTTAGGGTTTAGGGTTTAGGGTTTAGGGTTTAGGGTTTAGGGTTTAGGGTTTAGGGTTTAGGGTTTAGGGTTTAGGGTTTAGGGTTTAGGGTTTAGGGTTTAGGGTTTAGGGTTTAGGGTTTAGGGTTTAGGGTTTAGGGTTTAGGGTTTAGGGTTTAGGGTTTAGGGTTTAGGGTTTAGGGTTTAGGGTTTAGGGTTTAGGGTTTAGGGTTTAGGGTTTAGGGTTTAGGGTTTAGGGTTTAGGGTTTAGGGTTTAGGGTTTAGGGTTTAGGGTTTAGGGTTTAGGGTTTAGGGTTTAGGGTTTAGGGTTTAGGGTTTAGGGTTTAGGGTTTAGGGTTTAGGGTTTAGGGTTTAGGGTTTAGGGTTTAGGGTTTAGGGTTTAGGGTTTAGGGTTTAGGGTTTAGGGTTTAGGGTTTAGGGTTTAGGGTTTAGGGTTTAGGGTTTAGGGTTTAGGGTTTAGGGTTTAGGGTTTAGGGTTTAGGGTTTAGGGTTTAGGGTTTAGGGTTTAGGGTTTAGGGTTTAGGGTTTAGGGTTTAGGGTTTAGGGTTTAGGGTTTAGGGTTTAGGGTTTAGGGTTTAGGGTTTAGGGTTTAGGGTTTAGGGTTTAGGGTTTAGGGTTTAGGGTTTAGGGTTTAGGGTTTAGGGTTTAGGGTTTAGGGTTTAGGGTTTAGGGTTTAGGGTTTAGGGTTTAGGGTTTAGGGTTTAGGGTTTAGGGTTTAGGGTTTAGGGTTTAGGGTTTAGGGTTTAGGGTTTAGGGTTTAGGGTTTAGGGTTTAGGGTTTAGGGTTTAGGGTTTAGGGTTTAGGGTTTAGGGTTTAGGGTTTAGGGTTTAGGGTTTAGGGTTTAGGGTTTAGGGTTTAGGGTTTAGGGTTTAGGGTTTAGGGTTTAGGGTTTAGGGTTTAGGGTTTAGGGTTTAGGGTTTAGGGTTTAGGGTTTAGGGTTTAGGGTTTAGGGTTTAGGGTTTAGGGTTTAGGGTTTAGGGTTTAGGGTTTAGGGTTTAGGGTTTAGGGTTTAGGGTTTAGGGTTTAGGGTTTAGGGTTTAGGGTTTAGGGTTTAGGGTTTAGGGTTTAGGGTTTAGGGTTTAGGGTTTAGGGTTTAGGGTTTAGGGTTTAGGGTTTAGGGTTTAGGGTTTAGGGTTTAGGGTTTAGGGTTTAGGGTTTAGGGTTTAGGGTTTAGGGTTTAGGGTTTAGGGTTTAGGGTTTAGGGTTTAGGGTTTAGGGTTTAGGGTTTAGGGTTTAGGGTTTAGGGTTTAGGGTTTAGGGTTTAGGGTTTAGGGTTTAGGGTTTAGGGTTTAGGGTTTAGGGTTTAGGGTTTAGGGTTTAGGGTTTAGGGTTTAGGGTTTAGGGTTTAGGGTTTAGGGTTTAGGGGTTTAGGGTTTAGGGTTTAGGGTTTAGGGTTTAGGGTTTAGGGTTTAGGGTTTAGGGTTTAGGGTTTAGGGTTTAGGGTTTAGGGTTTAGGGTTTAGGGTTTAGGGTTTAGGGTTTAGGGTTTAGGGTTTAGGGTTTAGGGTTTAGGGTTTAGGGTTTAGGGTTTAGGGTTTAGGGTTTAGGGTTTAGGGTTTAGGGTTTAGGGTTTAGGGTTTAGGGTTTAGGGTTTAGGGTTTAGGGTTTAGGGTTTAGGGTTTAGGGTTTAGGGTTTAGGGTTTAGGGTTTAGGGTTTAGGGTTTAGGGTTTAGGGTTTAGGGTTTAGGGTTTAGGGTTTAGGGTTTAGGGT